>NC_133657.1:126115623-126415623 GCF_009905375.1 Apium graveolens | reverse complement strand
TCCGTCGGGTCATCAAAAGAAGCTGAAAGTCAGAATAGATCAGTCACAGAAAGTTCCCCTTTCTCAAATCAAAGATCCATTAACTGAGGGGGAGTCTCTAATAATCAAAACTCAATTACACATCAAGAAAACAATGTGGCCTCTTCATCTAGAACTAATCTACCTCAATAAAGAAAATGGATAAGAGATCACCCCTATGAGCTAATTATTGGTGATGTGTCTTCTAGAGTTCAGACAAGGAAAGCAACTCAAGATGAATGTATGTACAGCAGCTTCTTTTCTAAGGAAGAACCAAAGAAGGTAGAAGAAGCTCTGTTGGATCCTGATTGGATTTTAGCTATACAGGAAGAGCTAAACCAATTTGAAAGGAACAATGTTTGGAAGCTGGTACCCAAGCCTAAAGGAAAGAATCCAATTGACACCAAATGGGTATTCAGAAATAAGATGGATGAAAATGGCATAGTGGTTGCTAAGGTCTATTGTCACAAGAGGGAATTGATTTTGATGAAACCTTTGCTCCTGTTGCAAGACTTGAAGCCATCAGAATTTTCTTAGCCTACGCAGCCCATGCCAATTTCAAGGTCTAGCAAATGGATGTCAAGAGTGCTTTTCTAAATGGAGATTTGGAGGAGGAAGTCTATATCAGTCAGCCTCCTGGTTTTGAAGATCCAAATTTCCCAAATCATGTCTACTATCTTTTGAAAGCACTCTATGGATTGAAGCAAGCACCTAGAGCCTGGTATGACACTTTGTCAAAGTTTCTTTTAGAGAATCACTTCACTAGAGGTACTGTAGATAAAATTTTATTCTTTAGAAATGTTAATGGCTCTAGTATACTTGTTTAAATTTATGTAGATGACATTATTTTTGGCTCTACAGATGAAAAACTTTGCAAAAAATTTGCCAAATTGATGCAGAGTAAGTATGAAATGAGCATGATGGGAGAACTGACTTACTTTCTTGGTTTACAAGTTAAGCAAGTTAGTGTTGGAATATTCATTAGTCAAACTAAATATATTTATGATCTTTTAAAATAGTTTGAACTAATGGATTGCACATCTGCACAAACTCCCATGGCCACTGCAACAAAACTTGAATTAAACACTACTGAAAAGTCTGTTTATATTTCAAGTTACAGAGGCATGGTTGGCTCACTTCTATACTTAGTAGCTAGTAGGCCATATATAATGTTTGCTACATGTCTTTGTGCTAGATTTTAGGCTGATCCTAGAGAATCTCACTTAATTGTTATTAAGAGAATTTTCATATATCTCAAAGGTACACCAAAACTTGGCATTTGGTACCCTAGAGATTCTGGTTTTGATCTAACTGGTTATTCAGATGCAGATTATGCAGGTTGTAGAATTGATAGAAAAATTACAACAAGAACTTGTCAATTTCTAGGAAACAAGCCAGTGTCCTGGTTCAGTAAAAAGTAAAATTCAGTTTCTACTTCTACAGCAGAAGCTGAATATATTGCTGCTGGCAGTTGCTGTGCACAGATTTTGTGGATGAAAAACCAATTGCTAGACTATGGTCTGCAAGTGGAAAGAATTCCTATTTTCTGTGATAACACAAGTGCGATTGCCATTACTGAGAATCCAGTACAGCATTCAAGAACAAAGCACATAGACATCAAATATCATTTCATTAGGGAACATGTAATGAATGGTACCGTGGAACTATATTTTGTTCCAAGTGAAAAATAGCTTGCAGATATATTTACCAAGCCACTGGATGAATCCACCTTTTCAAGGTTGGTAAGTGAGTTAGGTATGCTCAATTATTCTTGAATTATTTCAGATATTTTTGCAAGTTGTAATGCAGCCAGAAATTTAATTAATTTTTCTGCCTTGGATGAAATTTTGGCTAAGTCAAAATTTACATCCCGACGGATGATCATTATCCATCGAGTTTGATCATCTGTCGGAATAGAATATCTAAAAATCAATTATTTTTCTGGATTATTTTAATAACTCGACGGATCACATGTTTTATCCTCATCCATCGAGTTGTCCAAATCATGGCCGTTAATTCTCTGATCATCATCCATCGAGATTACTTATAGTCTGTAAGTATATTTCTACGGATGGTTGATAGAATTTTTACAGTTTATTTTTTTTAAACGGCTATTTTGGGCAATTTTTATTGGTCACTTTATTTTACTTTATTATTTTTTACAGTTATTTTCTGAGATAGTATAAAAGCAATTTCACTTTTATTCTTTTCTTTTATCATTCTCAATTCATCTGCTCTAACTTCTTTCTTTCTCAAAAGCAATTACCCTCTCTCTCTATCTGCAATTTTTACTCTCTATCAATGGCACCAGTCATCAAAATCATGTCTCAAACTGGCTTTATCTATGAGAAGAACAATTTCACAGCTCTAGTGAACAAGGGGATTCAACAGTCTAGCGACTACCACAAAATGATGGATTTTGTGCAAGGCTATAAGCTCAAATATGCCATGCTAGAATCTCCCACTATCTACTGTGAGGTTGTGGAGGAAATATGGACAACTGCGGTGTACAACTCAACTGACAAGACCAACACTTTCACTATTAAAGGTAAGGAATTCTGTGTTAATAGTGACATTGTTAAAGCATGCTTTAGGATTCCTGATAATACTGTCACTACCATACAAAGAGACACTGATATTGTTAACATGTTAAACTCCATGGGTTATGCACTCACCATCTCCAAATTAAGTGAAATTAGGAGATTGGGTCTTAGGAAAGAATGGAGTTACCTGTGTGATGTAGTTACTAAAGTATTTTCTGGTAAAATTAGCAATTTTGAGTCTATTAATATCTCCATGCTCAACATGCTTTACATGCTAGTAACTGATAAATACTTCAATTTTAGTGATCTAGTCTTGTTTGAGTTAAGGTTTAAGTTAGGGGAGCTCAATAAGAGGGGTAAGAGTGTTTATTATGCTAGATTTTTCATGATGTTTGTTAACCACCTCTCTGAGGACATTGTGTTTGAGAACCCAACCAATAAGTTAAATTGTTGGGTTCAAGAAAGAAGAATTATTGCAGATCTCAATAGAGCAGATCACCACAAAGAGGTGCCACTCTTCTACTTTCCAGTAATGGAGGCACCTCAAGTAAGTGAGGTAATTTCAATTGTCTCTACTCTTCCAACCTCAAACATTTCTTTGATTTCTAGTGCAGCAATGGAAACTGTGTCAATGACCCAACAGTTGCCTACCCAAGCTGCCAAACCATCAAAAGTTTCTAAATTCAAAGCTAAGAAAGCCCCCTCTGATTTCTTTCAAAAGAGATCAGTTGTAAAATCCACCAAACCTAAAGAGGGGAGTGTGAAGGTGGGTAAGAAAAGTGAGGGACAGGGTTTAAATAAAAGAAGCCATAAGGATAAGGATGGTGAGAAGAGTGTACCCAATCCAAACCAAGCCACACCACAGTTTCCCAATAAACTGTGGTTGTTAATGAGGACAAAAGCTCAATTCTAGTTTCATCCTCCCAAAAGGATGTAACTATTGAAACAAGCTCTCAACCAGGAGCACAAAACAAAAGGGGTAGGGATACAGGTTCACCACAAACTTACACAAGAAAGAAGAAAACTAAAACCCTTGGGGATGCACAGGGTACACACACAGTGCAAACTGAAGCTAAAGACCCAGTCACTGCACCATCTCAAAGTCAAGTTGATGTGGCTCCAACAAATGTGGAGTCATAGCCAAAATCTGTACAAATTGAAACACCTCAAACACCAAATTCTCCCACACACTCTTTGGATGTTGACATGATTCAAACATCTTAACCATATTCTCCATCTTTAATCTGTTGGAGAGGCCAAAAATCCATGCAAGTTAGCATCATCTTCTAGATGATTTGTTGGCTCACTTGCCATTTCTTTCTAAGACTGTTGATACATCTATGCCAAAATTTTCATCAATATGCACAGAGTCTACAATAGTCTCCACTCCATACTCATTCATTTCTACTCACTCGATGGATATTATTCATCCGTCGAGTAGTGATTGTATCCCGATGGATGTGCCTAACAGCAGTCATCCGTCGGATAGTCAAATTATTAACCCGATGGATATTTCTCATCCGTCGGGTGTCTCTGTACAACTCCAAAGTTCAACTATAGTTACAAGTGCAGATGACTTAGTAATTGTGCAATCACTATTAGGATTGAGGGAAGGTAGTGACTTGAGTGAGAGTCTGGGTTGCTCCCAGGAAAAAGGAGAGGAAAAGAGAGATCCAATGCAGTCCATTTCTTTAGGACTGGCAAAAGTGAGTGTGAGGAGTCCCACCTTAGATGGTGAAGGTGAGGGTGTGAGGGTGGAGAGCCAAGGTGAGACCTTAATGCAAGAAAAGAGAGAAAATGAGAGAAATGCAGGTACTGGAGATATAAGGGTGGATGTCATTGTAAGTGAGTTAATGAATGTCCAGGATGCAGACAGGGAGGGACTGTCTCAGCAAACTCAAGCTCTTATAGATTCTACCTCCTTAGATGTTGAGACATTTACTCACCCTGTTTCAGCATATCAACTTCTAGCTGGACAGGGCAATGACAATGCAGAAAGAATGCTCAATTTGGTGCACACCACACAGTCCATGCAAAGAGCTAAGGATGCCATCACAGCTTTGCCCTCAACAGCTGGTGATGTTGATTATGTGACTGGTGGCTCAGAAGAATTATTTGGAGGTGAGCGTGGAGAAAGTGAAGAAAGGCCATTGGACATAGGGGGAGAAGTAGGCCCTAGTTCCAGATCAAGCATGCCATCATGGGCCTTCTCCAAGAACTGTGATGATCACCATTTTAAGACCACACTCATCCAACTTATCAGCCAAACACAGTCTGCACTTCAATCAACCACAAATGCTAGCACCAAGAAGCTTCTGCAAGCACATCTTGGTTCTCTCCAACTACAGCAAATCTCTGGCTACCAACAAAGTCAATATGTCTCCCTCATCAAAAATGAGGTTGATCAACTTAAGAAAGACATCTCTGACAAGTTGGAACCTAAACTTCCAGAAGCCACAATGTTTGACATCAAAAGACAGCTCAGGAAAAACTCTGATCTTGCAACCAAGGTGGATTCCTTGGACAAAAGAATGGTTGCTATGGAAGCTTCTCTTACAGCAATCCATCTACACCAAGCTCAACAAACAGACTTGCTTCAGAAACTGGTGGCTACACAGACATCCTCCTCTACTCAACTTGCTGATAACAAAAAGGGGGAGAAAGAGAGTTCTAGGAGTGAGGGGGAGCAAAAAGTGCTTAACATTCAAGTGAGTAAAGAAATTGTGCCAACAATTGCTTTCACAAAGCCACCAGCTAAAGATAGCATTGATCTAATAAATGAAGCAGCACCACTTTGAGAGCAGCTGAAAAGAAGCAGTTTAGTCCAATCAACTGGGAGAAAATTGATGAGGATATTCAGAAGAAATTTGGTCTAGCAAAGAAGCCAGAAAAATCAGTCATTCATCACTCTCAAGTCAGGCAAATTTTTGTGAATGATATGAGCATGAACTATCTGGAGAGAGGCCAGACATCCTGCATCAAATCCCCAAAGGCAGATCTAATCATGAAGTCAAAGGTGAACTACCCAAAATCTTCACTCAAGAACCCTTTGGACACAGTGTATGAGATACCAAAGCCTGATGAGAAGAAGCTGTTGGCCAGTTCCATAGCATTCTACAAAGATCCTGCAGATTCAGCTCTAAAAAGGAGAATTGCCAAGATTTTCAGAAATGGTAAGGAAATTTGTGTGGTGGCTGGACACCCTCAATTTGTTGAAGCAAAAAGGGAAGAAAAGGCAAGATTGAAGTAAGAAAAGAAGCAAGCGGCTCTAGATGCCAAAAAGCTCAAACAAAAGAAGGAGCAAGCTGCTATCTTAGCCAAGTTGCAAGCTGTGAAACCCACACAACAAATTTCTGCACAACCATCTGTAATTGCTGAATCTCAAGATCAAGTAGTGCAAGAAGAACCTCCACAGACAAAGAAACCAAGGTATAAGCAAAGAATCAAGAGAAAATTGGATTTTAGTGATGAGAAGATGGAAGAATACTTTCCCAAAGAGTCTACTTCTACAACAACTCAAACATCCATGCCCTCTGTGGAAAATGAAGAATTCAAGATAGATCCATCCGAGAATTTCCATGGTGAACCTATCATTCCAAAGGATGAGCCAATAGACCGGGATAGCCTACCAATTCCTGAACTCAATCTACCTTATTTCATGAAGCCAAAGAAAACAAATATCAGAGCAGTCAAGAAAGTGAAGCCCCCAACTCTCAGATCCAAGTCCCTAACCAAAACTCAAACCAAAGTCAACAAGGGAGATATCATGTACATCTGTGACATCAAGGAATTCTCTGATCTAAACCTCTATCTAGATGAACTAGAAGAAGTTAGAGGGATTGATGCTTACAGGAATCTACCAGAAAGGCTAGTATTCAAGTACAAGGCAGGAAAAAAGATGACATGGCCACTTCACAAGATTCTTCAAGAGAGCCAATCTATACTGATAAAAGTCTATTCATCTTTTAAGAAGAACTTTGGATTCAATGTGACAGCTAGAAGATTAGTTCTAAAGAAGATTGAAGAACTGAGGAGTATTAGAGCCAAAGATGCACTCCCAAAGACTTTAACTATTCCTTACACAGGAAGTAGAGTACATCTAAGGCCCTACTGGCTGATGAAATTCATGGATGATAAGGGAGTTAGAAGATTCTTCAGACTAGAGGACCAGTTGAGCATCTCTAGCAATGAGACTTTACTGGAAATGCAAGAAATGCTAGATCTGTCAGAAGCTGATGAACTTGAATTCCACAGACAGCTCCAAAATCAGATAGAAGAAAACAACATGAAGCTTGAAAAGAAATCTAGACCATCAAGGAAATAGATCAATCTGCTCAGACTAGAGGAGCACCTTGAAAATGACTGTGAGCAAATCTTTGTACACTTTGTCTTATAAATTCTTCAGTAATAATTGCAGCACTTTTTAGTTTTATCTACTACCTTTTAAATTTGTATTTTTGGGGTGTTTTGTTATCATCCAGTTTCTCTTAATTTATGACTACAATTCTAGTAGGCATAAATTGGGGGAGATTGTTGGGAATATATTGTGAACTTGATGATTTCATTAACAAAACACCTTAGTAGATTTAACTTAGTGAAAAATGTAGCACCCGATGGATGATCAATTATAGTCCCGATGGATGATTCAATATAGTCCCGACGGATGACTAACTGATATCCATCGGGTGAGTAGCTTATGTAACAATAAGTCATGTAGCACATTTCTGCAAGCATCTTTGTATAGATTCTGTAGTAGCTTATGAGTCATGTAGACTGCTAGAAGATGTGCAGAATAGTTTGATTAAATATAAATATAAGATGTCTTGTAATTCTGCATAAATAAAATGGAGTCAAGTGATAAATGACTACCCGACGGATGATTAACAAAGCTACCCGACGGATGATCAACAAGGCAACCCAACGGATGACAAGCATGTACCCAACAGATGATCAATTCAAACATCTGTTGATAGTGACAACACAGTCACATGCATTGGGTGTTTGCAAAAGGAATTTGGCAGCCTGTTTAACAGGAAATGAGGAATAAAGGAGCATTACCATTTCCATGCAAAATTAAGAAAATTTCAAAGATGCTGGAATAGAGTAGTGAAGCAGCATGGAGTTTGACTTGATAGTTTTGTTTTATTATCCTGTCTTATTACCATGTAAACTTGGTGATATATAAACCAAGTGTAGCTAGTAGAACAAACAACTAAACAAACACTTTTAGAAGAAAAATAGAAAAAGCTGTAACTGTTAAGAATTTCTCTATAGTTTGTTTGTTCACTTGTAAAAGCAGTTGTGAGACAATTTGTTCTTCACAGAGTTCTTAATTCGATATATATATCTGGTGGATACTTTCAAATCCACCAGAAAGTTTTAAAGACTTGTGTTTTTATTACTTTGTGTTTTTGATTTATTTAACTTGTGATTCCGCACCTTGCAAATCAAAACACTTAAATATATAGTTTGAGTTAGAACATTTTATAGTTCAAGAAAAAGTTTACTAGAATTACATTCAACCCCCCTTCTGTAATTCTTGCTGCATTGTTAGGGACTAACAAGACCACATGAAATATGTTGTTCTTCCTCTGCCCAAGAACTGCTCCAACTGCATAATCACTTGCATCGCATATCATCTCAAAAGGCTCATTCCAATCAGGTGCCGTTATGACAGGTGTCGTGATTAGACTCTTCTTCAATGTCTCAAACGCTGCAAGACACTCGTCATCAAATTTAAAAGGAACATCTTTCTCTAGTAAACTACACAATGGCTTTGAAATTTTCGAGAAATCCTTGATGAAACGCATGTAGAAACTCGCGTGACCAAGAAAAAAGCGAATTCCCTTGAGAGAAATAGGTGGGGAAAGATTCTCAATGACCCCCACCTTGGCCTTATCCACCTCAAGACCCTTACTAGAAACCTTGTGCCCGAGAATTATGCCTTGACGCACCATAAAGTGACATTTCTCCCAATTGAGAACTAAATTGGTTTCAACACACCTCTTGAGAACATGTCCGAGATTTTGCAAGCATTCATCAAAAGAATCGCCAAAGACTGAGAAGTCGTCCATGAACACTTCCACCTTCTGACCAATCATGTCAGAAAAGATAGCCATCGTACATCGTTGAAATGTGGCTGGTGCACCACACAGATCAAAAGAAACTCTTCTAAAGGCGAACATACCAAATGGATAAGTGAAGGTAGTTTTCTCCTGATCTTCTGGAGCAATACAAATCTGATTATAACCCGAATAACCATCCAGAAGACAATAGTACTCATGACCATCCAACATGTCAAGCATCTGATCAACGAAGGGTAAGGGAAAGTGATCCTTCCTAGTGGCCTTATTTAGCTTCCTGTAGTCCATATAGACTCTCCACCCCGTGACTGTCCGTGTAGGAATAAGCTCATTCTTCTCATTTGTTACCACAGTGATACCGCCTTTCTTTGGTACACAATGAACCGGGCTTACCCATGAACTGTTAGAGATAGGATAAATGATCCCTGCATCTAGCCACTTTAGAATTTCCTTCTTTACTACTTCCTTTATTGTTGGATTAAGTCTTCTTTGCTACTCGACTGTAGGTTTGCTACCTTCTTCTAGCAGAATTTTATGCATGAAGTAAGAAGGGCTGATTCCCTTGGTATCTGTTATAGTCCATCCAATTGCCGATTTGAACTCTCTCAGAATTCTCAAAAGCTTTTCCTCATCGCTACCTGAAAGGTCAGATGCAATAATAACAGGTAAAGTAGATGCATCACCTAAAAAAGCATGCCTCAAATGTTCAGGTAAAGGCTTAAGCTCAAGAGTGGGAGCTTCCTCAATAGAAGGCTTGAGGCGTTTAGGAGCTTTGTTCAATTCTTCCATTCCAAGAGATTCAAAAGGCATATCGATCTTCCTTTTCCAGGGAGAAGCATTCAAATACTGCAGTTGCTCATCACCTTCGTCATATTCATTGTCTGAATTTCCCAACAAGGCTTTTTCTAAGGTATCAGACCTTAGCATTTGATCAAGTTCCGATGTGACCACCGAATCGACCAACTCAACTTTTAAGCACTCCTCATTATCAGTAGGAAATTTCATAGCATTGAACACATTGAAAGTCACATCCTGATCCAACACTCGCATTATAAGCTCACCCTTCTTTACATCAATCAAGGTTTTGCCAGTTGCCAAGAAAGGCCTTCCCAAGATTATGGGAATATTCTTATCCTCCTCGAAATCAAGAATGATGAAATTAGCAGGGATGAAGAGTTTATCCACCTTGACCAAGACATCCTCCACAATACCTCTCGGATATTTAATAGAACGGTTAGCCAATTGCAAGGTCATGTAAGTTGGTTTTGGATGAAGTAAGTCCAATTTCTTGAAAATTGACAAATGCATCAGATTGAAGCTAGCTCCAGGGTCATACAAGCATCTTTCAAAAGATACTTTTCCAATAGTACATGGAATAGTGAAGCTTCCTGGATCTTTAGGCTTCGGAGGCAACTTCTGCTGCAGCACAGCACTGCATTCCTCCGTGAGAGCGACAGTCTCTAGATCATCTAGCTTCACCTTCCGTGAGAGAATACCTTTCATAAACCTTGCATAACTAGGCATCTGCTCGAGGGCCTCGGCGAAAGGTATGTTGATATGAAGTTTCTTGAACACCTCCAGAAACTTCTCGAATTTATTGTCTAGCTTTTTCTTCTGTATCCTCTTAGGAAAAGGCGGTGGAGGATAGATCTATTTCTCCTATGTATTACCCTCAGGAGGATTGTGCTCAACAGTAGTCTTCCTTGGTTCCACTTCTTCATCCTGCTGCTCTACTTCTTTCTCAGCTCCAGTTTTTTCAGTCAACTCTTGAGTTTATTCGGGATTAGCAACCTTTTCAGACCTCAAAGTGATTGCCTTTACCTTCTCCTTAGCTTCCTTCTTTCCTATCACTTCAGTGTTACTAGGTAGTGTACCAGGATGGCGATTTAGAAAGGCATTGGCAATTTACCCAATTTGATTTTCCAAGGTCTTTATCGAAACCGCTTGGCTCTTGCACATAAGCTTCAACTCCTATAATTCAAATTTTTCATTAGCTGGTTGCAGTTGGAGTTGTTGTTTTGGTGCATACTGTAGTTGCTGAAAACCAGGGGGTTGTACTGCTTAGCTGAATATTGATGATAAGGCGGTTGAACCGCATTCTAAGCATTGCTTCAACTGAAATTAGGATGATTGCGGTTGTTTGGATGATAGGTGGCTGGCACAGGTTGCTGGATCGCTGGAAGTTGCTCACGAATTGAGCTAATTCATTCAAAATTGTGCACTGATCAGTCTCATGGGCACCATCACAAAGCTCACAGACACTAGTTATTTGATTAACTCCATAATTAGCCAAAGTGTCCACCTTCATTATCAAAGCCTTAAGTTGGGCAGCTATAGCAGTTGCTGCATCCAATTCCAGAATTCCTGCAACTTTTCCCTGAGTCAGTCTCTGGGAAGGATTCTGGTACTCATTAGCAGCCATCAGTTCAATAATTTCGTAAGCTTCATCATAGCTCTTAGCCCACAAGGCTCCTCCTGATGCTGCATCAAGCATGGGCCTAGAAGTAGGACCCAATCCATTATAGAAATAGTTGATAAT
Organism: Apium graveolens; assembly: GCF_009905375.1. Taxonomy (NCBI): domain Eukaryota; kingdom Viridiplantae; phylum Streptophyta; class Magnoliopsida; order Apiales; family Apiaceae; genus Apium; species Apium graveolens. The sequence goes on along the minus strand of NC_133657.1, from coordinate 126,404,440 downwards.
TATCCAATCAGGCATGCCATGGTGTGGGAACTTCCTTAGCATCTCCTTATATCGATCCCAAGCCTCACACAGAGATTCTCCAATTTGCTGCACAAACTGGGTAAGAGAATTCCTGATTGCTGCAGTCTTCACCATGGGAAAAAATTTAGTGAGAAACTTTTGAGCAAGATCTTCCCAAGTTGTGATAGACCCTATCGGTAGAGAGTGTAACCAGCACTTAGCTTTGTCCTTCAAAGAGAATGGGAAGAGTCGCAGCCTGATAGCATCTTCAGTCACACCATTGAACTTGAAAGTGTCACGGATCTTGATGAACTCCCTGATGTGCATGTTGGGCTCTTCGATAGGAGAACCCCCAAACTGAACTGAGTTCTGTATCATCTGGATCGTGCTTAACTTGATCTCAAAAGTCTTAGCCGTGATGGCTAAACTAATGATGCTAGACTGAATGTCATTAATCTTAGGCTTAGAATAGTCCATCAAAGCTTTCGGATTTTCTGCTTGATCACCCATAGCTACTATAATTGGCTCTTCAACTTTCTCTTCCTCTTCTACCTTCTTTTCTTCCTCAAAAACTTCCCTACGAACTACCACAAGTTCTTCCTCGGCTTTATCCAGTGTTCTCTTACGAGTACGCAAACGCATATATATACACCATCGCTAGATCACCTGAAATAAAACAAGGAAACAAATAAGTAACAATGTCTGATAACAAACTAGTAATGACCACTGATGGAAAGCACATAAACTAGTAATTAACACTGCATTCCCCGGCAGTGGCGCCAAAAACTTATTAGTCGCTAAACACGCGTTAATATTACACGCAAGTATACGAGTTCCCAAGTATTATAAGATATAAATCAAATACGATCCCATAGAGACTGTATTGGTTAACTATCTAAATTACGCACCTAAGCAACAATGTATGGTTATTATTCAATGCTAAGACGATAACAATTTGAAAATATTTATAACTAAGAATTATGCTAACTATTATAACTACGAGAATAAGATAGACTGAGTTATTATATATGACAAATATGGGATCCCAACTTCATTAAATACTTCATTCAATAGCCTTATTATTCTCAACCTTAGCATGCAATGGTGATGACACTAATCAGACAACACGAAACTGATAAACGCCAACTTTCGTTGCACGAGTACCATTCTACCAGACATCCACAAAAGAGATAAAAGCTGAATAGGCACCAATTATATTGAGACCCTATATGTCTATAAAATTTGACAACATAACAGTTTAAACATAAGTTATCTATCTTGATTATATAGGATAAGTAAGATGGTTAAAATTACCTACGAATCATGCATAACAATACATGAACCTATGCTAGCATGGCAAGTTCTAAATCCATAAATTCACTTTCGCTTCATTAAGAATTAACACACTATCTTATATGTTCGCGACGCTCACAAGACAAATAAGCACAACAAATACTAGGATATCATATAATCACCACATACTAAGGCATCAAAAAATTTAAATAAAGAAATCCATAAATAAATCCGCTAGAACCCCACGATAACGATTAGCCCATAATCGAACTCATCGCCAATGTGGGTTCCAATAAAAACATGATATAGCAAACGTAGTCTTTATACGAATAAATAAAACCAAGTACACACAAGAATATAGGTTCAGCAAAATAAGAAACAAGCATCCAAATTACAACTCAAAACAAAGATTCACAAGAATAAACTAGTTCGTCTTCACCTTTGTTAAATTGTGCCAAAAGGTCTCTTGCCATCTTCTCCTTCCTTGATGTCTTGAGAACTCTGAATCTCTGAATATATCTGTTGAAAAATGACATAAGTTATGTTTATATAGCAGTCCATGCATCCCAGGAGTCCATAATTTGAATTGCAAAAGAATCAGGATTTCTTTTATCCCGATCCAGCAAGGACGCGCGCTTCACCAGCGCGGCCGCGCGCTTCACCAGCGCGGGCGCACAGACTTTCTGTTCCCCCGGCGCGGCTGCATGCAACACCAGCACGGGCGCGCCTGCCTTCTTCCAAAACTTTATTTTTTCTTCTTCTTTATTCCTTGCAGCTTCGAGCCAATCTTTCAAACTTTTATTTTAACACATCCTAAACACCATATTAGCATCAAAACAATTCTAATTCACCTAATTCATGAAGTAAAGCCTGAAATGCAAAAATGCTTGAAAACACGTTAAAACACAAACAACTTGAGTACAAATACACCAACTCAAAGCTTATTAGAGCATAAATAACTGTCATAAATGCCACTTAACAATTTCGTAGATTGCAACGTGTATTTCGAAGATGCACGCGTCTATGGCTTCATTGGGGAAGTAGTGAGAGTTATGGGGTCAGTTAGGCTTCCAGTCATACTTGGGGAAGGAGCTATGTCTGTCACTCAAATGATAGACTTCAAAGTGCTGGATCAGGACTCCGCGCACAACGTGCTGGTGGGCAGACCTTGGTTGCGAGCGTTCAGGGTAATAACCTCGATACATAAATTGATAATAAAGTTCCCAACATGTAACGGAGTGGGCAGTCTGAGAGGGTCGCAATACGAGTCACGCGACTTCTATCACAAGGTTGTTAAAGAGTTTCGCAGGAGAAGATATGAGGGAAAAGATCTTCCATTTGAGGATGCAGAGGACATTCAGACAAAACCAAGTGGAGAGGTCCATGCCCATTATTTTATGGAAGTTCCAGAGGAAGAAGAAACTCATGCTACCGAGACCCCTGTTTTGATGTTTAGGAATGTTTCGAAGATCCGTAGTATGGAAGAAGTTGTGGTAAACCATATAGAAGGGATCATGTAAAAAGAGGTTAATGGAGAAAAGTTAAAAGGAAGAAATAAGATTTTACAAAGTCTCGAAAGTAGCCTCAAGGTGGATGCTCCTGAAAAAGAGGATGCGCCCTTAAGGAGTGAAAATGGAATTAAGGTTGATGCTCCTTAAAACGAGGACGCGCCCTCCACACCTGCATTACATAAAGCCATACCTTGCCCTGAGGTAGATGCTCTCGCACATGGGGACGCGCCCTCGGATCCAAGAATGGAGGTCGAGGACCCCCGAGACTTTGATTTTGATCTGGATCCCAGGATCCCTATGCTTGCCGAGAAAATGGGGCCAGCCGAAGACACAATATCCGTTCCGGTCGACAAGGATGACCCAAGCAAGGTTTTAAAGGTAGGATCTCAGCTAAGTGATGAAATGAAGGAAGATTTACCCGTTTTTTGATTACAAATCTCGATGTCTTCGCGTGGGGTCATTCAGACATGGTGGGAATCGACCAAGGGGTAATGTGTCATCGGTTGAACATCTTCTCTAATTGCACGGGCATACGACAAAAGCGTCGCCCAGTGAGCGGGGAAAGGGAGATAGTATTAAAAGAAGAGGTAGAACGACTGTTGGAAGTGGGGTTGATTAAAGAATCCTTCTACCCCGAGTGGCTGATAAGTGGATTTTATATCCACTTGGAATGCTTTATTACAAGCTTAAATTGGTGTTTTGGACTCAAGTTATTGGTATTTTGATATGTTTTTGTGTTATTGCATTTCAAGTATCAGTTAAATAAAGAAAAGAGCTTTTAAAGGCAATATGATGGAAATTGATCCTAATTGGAAGCCAAGGCCATTGTCAAGTTGTAGAGAATCTCAATAGTTTCGTGTGGGCAGTTGAATCGCTTAATTTTGACGAGTAGAACTCAAGTTATGGCCAAAACAAGATTCATCAGAAATTTTTCCAGACAGGAGCTGAGCGCCTGCCCAGGAGAGCTGAGTGCCCGCCCAGGAGAGCTGGGCGGCCACCCAAGGCGCGGCTGGTCGCTGGTCGCTGATTTCGCTGAAAAGCCTTTTTTGAGTGGAATTTGACGATTTTAAGGGTCCAGGTCCACTAGGGGCATATATATACTTAAAAAAAAGGGTTTTCCTCATCCGGGAAGATTGGGATACCAAGGAGAAGACCTAGAAGCACAGAACAACTCCGAAAAAGAAGATCTTGTTTTCAACTTGTGATTCTTTGAATTAGTTGTAACTTTGGATGCTCGTTTTCGTTCTTATTGAACCAATATCTCGTTTATTCATAATTTAATTATTATTCATTTAATTAAGACCTTGTTTTATACCATGCTTTCATTGGAACCCATGGTGACGATGAGTTCAATTATGGGCTAATCGTTATCATGGGATTCTAGCAGATTTACTTATGGATTTCAATAGTTAATTTATTTCGATATCTTGGTGTGTGGTGATTGATTGATATCTTATTTTTGGTTGTGCTTATTCGTCTTATGTGCTTAGCTAACATATAAGATAGCGTGTTAATCTCTATTGAAGCGATAGTGAATATAAAGGTTTAGAACTTGCCATGCTAGCATAGGTTCATGTATGTGTATGCATGATTCGTAGGTAACTCTAACCGTTTTACTTGCCCTATGTTATCATTATGGATAACTTATGCTTAAACCGTTATGTTGTCAAATTCTATAGACATATAGGGTCTCAATATAATTGGTGCCTATTCAGCTTCTATCTCTTTTGTGGATGTCTGGTAGAATGGTACTCGTGCAACGAAAGTTGGCGTTTATCAGTTTCGTGTTATCTGATTAGTGTCATCACCATCACATGCTAAGATTAAGAACAATAAGGCTATTGAATGAAGTATTTAATAAAGTTAAAATCCCATGTTTGTCATATATAGTAATTCAACCTCAATTCTCTTATTTAATGTTATTTAGTTTAATCTCTTAGTTTAATAAAAACCCAATTTGTTATTTGTCTTAGCATTGAGCGATAACCATACATTGTTGCATAGGTACATAAATTGAACTTAACCTAAACCAGTCTCTGTGGGAACGAATCTGATTTATATCTTATACTACTTGCGAACGCGTATACTTGCGTGAATATTAGCGCATATTTTCGCCCTAACAAGTTTTTGGCCGTTGCCGGGGACTCGGTGTTAATTTTTAGTTTATATGCTTGTTATCAGTGGTCGTTAAAGTTCACTGACTCGGATTCTTTTACTTTCACGGTTTATTTGTTTGTGTTTCAGGTACTCATTACAATGGGAGATCCAGCAGCACAATCAAGAGCCTTGATGGATTTTTCTTAACCCAAGATCAATGACATTCAATCTAGCATTGTTCGGCCAGCTATCACAGCTAATACCTTTGAGATCAAGCCTGGCATAATTCAATGGGTGCAGAATTCAATCCAGTTTGGGGGTTCTCCAACTGAAGATCCAAATATGCACATTAGGGGATTTCATTGAGATCTGTGACACCTTCAAGTTCAATGGTATTTCAAAATATGTTTTGAGACTGAGACTGTTCCCATTCTCTCTGAGGGACAAGGCTATGAGCTGGTTACACTCTCTACCAGCTGGCTCGATTACTACTTGGGAAGGCCATTCTTGGCTACAGGCCGAACTATGATCGATGTGCAAAAAGGAAAGCATACGACGAAGGTTCACGATCAAAAGGTCACTTTTAATGTGTTCAGGGAAATAAAGTTACCCACAGCTAAAGAGGAGTGCTTTAAAGTAGAGTGGGTCGACTCTGTAGTAAATTCAGAGCTAGAGCAATTGCCAAAGTCAGAGACCTTAGAGAGATCCTTAATGGGGAAATCAATTATTGATGACAAGGAAGGAGCAGAGCAACTGCAGGTTTTGAATGCACCTTCGTGGAAGAGGAAGTTGGATTTGCCATTCGATTCTCTTGGGTTAGCAGAGCTGAAAATTTCTCAAGAGCGTTTTGAACCATTTATTCAAGAAGCTCCCACACTTGAGCTCCACCCTCTACCAGATCACTTGAGTTATGCATTCTTAGGTGCACCCTCTGACAAGGGGTTGAGATATATTTTTGATGATATAGAGGATGGCTGAACGGATCCTCTCGTGCCTTTAGAGGGTTCTTTTCATGTGCCACAGGCAGTTGATAGGACTGGTGTTGGTGATCCCAGTATAGAAGATTGACTAGGCGTATGGAGGCCATGCATTTCATCCACTGATATTTTGTTGAAGATTTGACACACACTTTTGGTACTGTTGTCCGAGACACTGGTGGCGAGGTTGATTGGCCACCTGATCCTCCACCCGACGAGGGTGACTCTCCCGCTAATTAGGTATGCCTGAAATCCTTATTATTACCTTCAATGAGGACATTGAAAATTTTATGTTTGGGGGTGATAATGTAAGGATTAGTAGTGTGTGTCCATATAGATTCATATTGCATGTATAGTTGTAGTTCATTCATATTTTTGCATAATTTGTTCATTTAGGACATATTTGTTTATTTTTATGTGATTTCATATAGTTGCATTTGCATGCATATTTAGCATGATCCCTTAAGATGAACTATGATATTTGATAAGTTGATGTTAATTTGAGTGTGGTGATGACGAATAGAGGGATGTTTAAGTCTTAATGAATTGATTTGCATGCCAGAAACAAATATTTTTACAAGCCTTATAGGGTTGTTTTTGATCTAGATTATGATCATACTTGTTTGTTGTTGAGATTTAATCACTTGGTTATATTTAGAATTTGTGATATTCTCGTAATGACGCAAAAATACTGATTTTTTTTATCTGGAGAAAAACTTGGATTTCATTGCTAGTTGTTGTAAGGCTAGGCGTCAAATGGCTAGTAGCCGACTCATATTTTTATGAGTAGTCTAGGGTTAAATGAGATGGAGCGAAACGCACTCATTCAGAAATTGTTGAAAAAAAGAAAAAAAAAGAAAGAAAAAAGTATGTGTTTATGCATAATTGATCAAGAGTGAGCTCTTTAATACTCGAGTTATTAAGTTCTAGGGGACTTTGTGCCTAGTGACCTAAGGATTTTATAGTCTGGGATCCGCTAACCTAACGCTCGCTAAATGGGTATTATTGCATAAGTCTTTTGGCGCCTCATTCATTGCACGGTCAAATAAGCATCTTTGCTATGTGTTCAATAATAGTGTGAATCCTTGTATAACTCTAGTAGAAATGAGGTGTTGTGAGTCATAATGTATTTATTTTCTATTCTGTTTATAAACTTTTGATTGTTTCGATGATAGATAAGTTATGGTTATGGATCTAGTATCGAGAGTATATCTGTTAAGCATCCACACACGCACGTTTCTGGTTTGTGAGTTGGTTTGTGGGATTTATTCGAGCTCTGTTTAAAGTCATTGCATTCTTAGAGGAATTGGCTTATTCATTTGGTTATGGTTATTCTGAGGGGATCGATTGCATTATCATTTAGTTGCATTCACGTAGTTGCATTCATGCATTAGGTTTGTTTTGTAGTTTTGAGTCTGTTTATGCTTGAGGACAAGCATCGATTCAAGTTTGGGGGTGTGATAAGTGGATTTTATATCCACTTGAAATGCTTTTTTACAAGCTTAAATTGGTGTTTTGGACTCAAGTTGTTGGTATTTTGATGTGTTTTTGTGTTATTGCATTTCAGGTATCAGTTAAATGAAGAAAAGAGCTTTTAAAGGAAATATGATGAAAAGTGATCAGAATTGGAAGCCAATGCCATGGTCAAGTTGTAGAGAATCTCAATAGCTTCGCGTGGGCAGTTGAATCGTTTAATTCTGACGAGTAAAACTCAAGTTATGGCCAAAACAAGATTCATTAGAAATTTTTCCAAACAGGAGTTGAGCACCCGCCCAGGAGAGCTGAGCGGCCGCCCAAGGCGCGGCTGGTCGCTGATTTCGCTGAAAAATCCTTTTTTGAGTGGAATTTGACGATTTTAAGGGTCCAGGTCCACTAGGGGCGTATATATACTTAAAAAAAGGTTTTTATCATCCGGGAAGATTGGGATACCAAGGAGAAGACCTAGAAGCACAGAACAACTCCGAAAAAGAAGATCTTATTTTCAACTTGTGATTCTTTGAATTAGTTATAACTTTGGATGCTCATTTTCATTCTTGTTGAACCTATATCTCGTTTATTCGTACTTTAATTATTATTCATTTTATTAAGACCTTGTTTTATACCATGCTTTCATTTGAACCCATGGTGACGATGAGTTCAGTTATGGGTTAATCGTTATCATGGAATTCTAGCGGATTTACTTATGGATTTCAATAGTTAATTTGTTTCGATATCTTGGTATGTGGTGATTGATTGATATCCTAGTTTTGGTTGTGCTTATTCGTCTTATGTGTGTAGCTAACATATAAGATAGCGTGTTAATCTCTATTGAAGCGACAGTGAATATAGAGGTTTAGAACTTGCCATGCTAGCTTAGGTTCATGTATGTGTATGCATGATTCGTAGGTAACTCTAACCATTTTACTTGCCCTATGTAATCATTATGGATAACTTATGCTTAAACCATTATGTCTTATGCTTAAACCGTTATGTTATCAAATTCTATAGGCATATAGGGTCTCAATATAATTGGTGCCTATTCAGCTTCTATCTCTTTTGTGGATGTCTGGTAGAATGGTACTCGTGTAACGAAAGTTGGCGTTTATCAGTTTCGTGTTATCTGATTAGTGTCATCACCATCACATGCTAAGGTTAAGAACAATAAGGCTATTGAATGAAGTATTTAATGAAGTTAGAATCCCATGTTTGTCATATATAGTAATTCAACCTCAATTCTCTTAGTTAATGTTATTTAGTTTAATCTCTTAGTTTAATAAAAACCAATTTGTTATTTGTCTTAGCATTGAGCGATAACCATACATTGTTGCATAGGTACATAAATTGAACTTAACCTAAACCAGTCTCTGTGGGAACGAATCTGATTTATATCTTATACTACTTGCAAACGCGTATACTTGCGTGAATATTAGCGCGTGTTTTCGCCCTAACAGTGGCTCGCAAATCCTGTGCTTGTGAAAAAGCCAAATGGGAAGTGGAGGACGTGCGTAGATTTCACAGATCTTAATAAGGCTTGCCCAAAGGATAGTTTTCTGCTCCCACGAATTGATCAGTTGGTTGACGCAATGGCAGGTCATGCCTTGCTATGTTTAATGGATGCATACTCTGGTTACAATAAAATCCCTATGTACGGCCACGATCAGGAGCATACATCCTTCATCACTGAAAGAGGGTTATATTGCTACATAGGGATGCCATTTGGATTGATCAACGCTGGCGCGACCTATCAATGGTTGGTGAACATGATGTTCAAAAACCAGATTGGGAGAACCATGGAGGTGTATGTGGATGATATGTTGGTAAAATCCAAGGAGGCGAATGACCATATCGAGCACTTGATGGAAATGTTTAACATTCTAAAGAGGTTTCACATGAAGTTGAATCCACAAAAGTGTTTATTCGGCATGGAGTCGGGCAAGTTTCTTGGGTTCATTGTTAACCATAGGGGAATTGAAGCCAACCCCGCAAAGATCAAGGCACTGTTGGATATGAAATCACCCACCAATATGAAACAAGTGCAAAACTTAACTGGGAGGATCACCACGCTAAATCGATTTGTTTCCAAATCATCCGACAGATGCAAGGAATTCATTAAGGCAATTAAGTTGGCAGGGAAAGACTTCGTATAGACACCCGAATGTGAGGAGGCTTTTAGGAGGATCAAGGAACAACTGGGAAACCCTCCCATGTTGTCAAAACCATTAGATGGAGAATCCCTAATGTGGCGCCCTCCAAACCCGGGTCAGAAGTTTGGGGTCGACACAAACACCTTAATTATAACCTGCTTATAACAATAATAAAGATAATAATAATATATGCAATGACCCTACTTACCAATCACCACGGACCGCAACAGGTTAAAGTATGCACACAAGCCAAACACACTAATATATTACAAACCGTTCAAATCCCAACTATTTCAAATTCAAACTGAATATTAAACATTATTACAAACTTTTACAAACTTAAATTATTCCAAAAGAAGCCTACTAGCTCAGCTTTCTCAACCTGAACCCCTAGCTCTCGCGCTGGACTAGGGATCCTCTTTACCAACTGGTTCCTTTTTAACTGGAAAGAATATAAACAACATCGCACAAATGAGCTAACTAGCTCAGCAAGTCACAATGACAAAACTGAGAATAATGATCATCAGGTGAATATGTTTATGATATCAAGTGAACAATGGATTATGATTTAGAATTGGATATTATACTTTTAATTTAAAAACCAAGGTTAGGCTGCTGATCAGTCACGCACTAACCCCGAGCAAGGCACACAGCATTGCTCTAACTACTGGATCCAAGGCACACATTGGCCTAACTTGACCATTATATGGTCTGACCACGAATCTGGTCCACAATTTTATAAAAAAAATCCAATTCTAACATAATAACAGAATATGCAATAATAAACAATAACCGAAATCATTAACAACAATAAATGTTTAACAATGAAAGGGTTTAAATCCTTGTAAGGATCAACAAGGTACTTTTAAAGCTTGAATGCTGGGTAATGAAAGAATTGGATAACAAAGGAAACAACGTTTCAGGGTTTCAAGGATTTGGTCTTTCAAAGCATAAGATATCATGGATTGAGTATATAATAATTCAGTTCAGTGTCTGGTATTTAGTTTGTATGTATTTGTGGAGTAGTATCGTAGATTTGTGGTTCTTGTTTGGGTATACAATAATCAATGGATTAGAAAGAATATGGTTCATAGCTCAAGAACAATAACTGAAATCAGGATTTAGGTTTCCGTTCTTCAAAGCACTTGCAATGTCAACAAGACTATCAAGAATTACAATATCTCGAGAAAGTTCAGAACACTTGCCTGATATTAGCTTACTATCCTGCACTTGCTTTCGATCACAATCGTCTTACTCCTCAACTACCTGTTTCCCTTTTCTACGCCTTACCTCTTCTGCTCACATAGCATAAGCATCTATCAATCATCAACTCAAAGGATTCTATTCAACACATACTTCTATCTACCCTTCGTTTTACCCAAATCCGATTAACGGATTGAAATCTATGCAATAACCAAGTAAACACCGAATATATAGACCGATAGTCAAATAATAGGTCACGTACAACACATAATACATCATGTAATCAATGACATATCATCTATAAAGAAGTCTCGGGTCATAAATATGCTTTCGGGTATTTAAAATGATTTTTAAAACATTTTTCGGAATTAAAACGGGTCGTTGGATCAATTTCGGGTTAATAAACAGGGTTCGGTTGGCCCATTCTGGCTCCGAAATAATTTTTAGAATAATTATCGAGCCTTGGAAATAATTTAGAATAATATTTTAAAGCTCGAAACTATTTTTCGGAATTTTTAAATCATTTTTAAATAATTAAATCTAATTAAATAACTAATTAAAATCAATTAATAATTAATTAAATCAATTAATCAATTAATTTTCGAATTAATTGACCAATTAATCAATTATAAATTAACTGAAATTAATTAACTAATTAATTTAGATTTATTTGTGAATTAAAAATAATTTTCGGAATTAAAATAATAATTTTTAGAATTTTCAGAAATTAAAAACGAATTTTATAATAAAAAAATAGGAAATATGATTTTTAAACATTTTATAAACAGGAATCCTAAATTTGCAAAGTCTGTAAACTACAGAGACCAAACTGCATCGTTTTCAAAACTATAGGTACTAAACTGTAATTTTCCAAGGGGTCGCCGGAAAATAGTCGGGTTCGCCGGAGAACACGTTCCCGGCGTCCTCACCCCACCAACATCTCCATATCACATCTACACCACATCAGGAACACAACCATGCAATCAATTCATCCTAACAATCCCTGAGTTGGCCGGAATTTGGCCGTGAAATTTTCCAGTTTCCGGCGAACATCGGAAAACTTCAAAACACAACTCCCTTCTCTACAGACCTCGTTGGTTCATGAGACTTATACGACTAGATTGCAAATTTCACAGAGAACACAACCCACTATAACACAACATCAATCTATCACAGAATAAGAAACCCCCAAATTTCAATTAAGAACATTCATACGGGTTATAAACCCTAATTTTGAAATTCGAAAATTAAACCCACTTTTGAGCATGTTATTGAACTCCAAATCAGACGTATGACATATGAAAATCATCAGGAAAACAAGCTCTACAACATGCAATCATCAAATCATACAAACAATCATCCGAACAAAAATTCATATTTTTAATAAAATAAATTCGAAAATAAATAAATTTTTAGAAAAATAACCTTAATTTCTGCAGTGAAACAAAGCTCAGAATCTGATAGAACACCTCAAATCCTTCGTTTTGGTTACTCAAGCTTTAAAAACCGAATTCAATAACACCTCCAAATGCTTGTTTGATTCTTAGAACAGTTTTAGGAAATTAGGGTTTTTCTCTGAAAATTATATAATTATCTATGTGCAAATGATTTTGATACGAAATAAAATACGGTAAAAGGCTATTTATAATTATGGAAAATTAGTATCCCGTTGGATCATTCCGGATATAAAACGATACGTTTATTTGTAAAAACTGATCCAAACGGTATCGGTTTTCGGGATAATTATCCAAATCAGTACAATTTGTACTGCGGTCTTGGTCTCAGCGCCTGGTTACACGTATTACGAAGTGATAATTGGGATAGTTTAATAAAAAGCTCTCGTTTATCGAGAATACGGGTTTTATTGATTTACCGAAACGAATATTGTATCGAAAATGTTGCGCCGGGACCCGCGCAAGACAAACCGTACGCCGGATCGAAAAGTCGAAACATGGAAAATGCTCGGAATATTATAATTAGGTTAGGAAGGAGTTCTCGGAAGAGTTTCGGGTTGCAAAAACGTAACAACGGTTGACGTCGGTTGGTTCCCGTTTTTATAAAATAGATTTTAATTACCCGAAAAAAGATTTTAGAAATTTCATATGATTCTTATAAATCCATAAATCAACATAAAAATAATTAGGAAGATATAACAATTATCTATATTTTATTTTGGACATATAAAAATTAAAATACTCAATTAATATTATTTTTGAATATTCAAGTACAGATAACACTTAACAATTAACTCACAAAATAGATACTGGGCACACATAATAATATCAAAAATAATTACACGATATATCCCGGATATTACATCCTTCCCCCCTTAAAAGGATTCTGTCCTCAGAATCTCCTAAGAAAATAAATGAGGGTACTTTTCTCTCATATCACTTTCTAATTCCCAGGTTGACTTTTCAACCTTTGGGTTTCTCCACAATACTCTTACTAACTTTACCACTTTATTTCTCAATACTTTCTCTCTTGCCTCTAGAATCTCTATCGGACTCTCTACATATGATAAATCTTCCTGAAGCTCTATTGGCTCATATTCTATTACATGCCTGGAGTCTGGATTATATTTCTTGAACATCGATACATGAAAAACATTGTGAATGTGCTCCATGTGCGGAGGTAACGCCAATTCGTAAGCTACTTTGCCAACGCACTTTAGGATCTCAAAAAGGTCCGACATATCTTGGGCTTAGCTTCCCTTTCTTTCCAAACCTCGTTAGTCCTTTCCATGGTGATACTTTCAGTAATACCAAGCTTCCTTCTTCAAATTCCATGTCTTTCCTTGATTAGTCTGCATATTTCCTCTGACGATTTTGAGCGGCTATTAATCTTTTCTGGATAAGTTCAACAACTTCCTTTGTATGTTGTACCAGTTCAGGTCCAAGTATCTTACGTTCTCCTACTTCATCCCAATATATTGGAGATCTACATTTGCGTCCATAAAGGGCTTCATAGGGTGGCATTCCAATGCTAGCATGATAACTGTTGTTGTAAGCAAACTCTACCAGAGGTAAATGTTCGTCCCAACTTCCTTTAAAATCGATCGCACAAACACGTAACATATCCTCGATTGTCTGGATCGTTCTTTCACTTTGGCCATCCATTTGGGGGTGATAAGCTGTACTCATATTCAGTCTTGTTCCCAAACATTCTTGAAAACTCTTCCAGAATCTTGAATTAAACCTTGGATCTCGATCAGATACGATAGACACTAGAACTCCATGACGAACTACGATCTCTTTCAAGTACATATGAACTAACTTGTTGAGCGAAAATCTTTCATTTATAGGCAGAAATGAGCTGACTTGGTAAGTCTATCTACTATAACCCAAATGGCATCATGATTAGCCCTTGTCCTTGGTAATCCAACTATGAAATCCATGGTAATATGTTCCCACTTCCATTCTGGAATCTCCAATGGTTGTAGCAATCTACTTGGTCTCTGATGCTCTGCTTTAACTCTCTGACAGGTATAACATTTGCTAACCCATTCCGCAACTGGCCACCAATAATTCTTCTTTAAATCTCTGTACATTTTGGTACTCCCTGGATGGATGGAATATCTTGAACTATGTGCCTCTTGTAAAATTTCATTTTTCAGCTCCGTCACTGGTGGAATCCAAATTCTTGAGGAAAACCTAAGAATACCTTGATCATCTTGTTGCGTGCATAATTCCTCACCTACCAAACTATTTATATCTTGATCCATTACCTCTTTCTGGCATTTCTTTATTTTCTCCAATAACTCCGGTTGAAAAATCATACCGTACACTTTTGCTTCCTCAGGCTTGCAAATTCTAATCTCCAATTCCAATTTTTGAAATTCTTTATATATCTCTTCAGGTACGGATAATACATTTAACTTTTCCTTCCGAATTAACGCATCTGCTACAACGTTCGCCTTACTGGGATGATAATTAATCGAGCAATCATAATCTTTGATCAATTCTAACCATCTCCTTTGTCTCATATTAAGTTCCTTCTGGGTAAATATATATTTCAAACTTTTGTGATCCGTGAAAATTTCACACTTTTCTCCATACAAATAATGTCTCCAAATCTTCAAAGCAAAAACTATAGCTGCTAGCTCCAAGTCATGAGTAGGATACTTTTGTTCGTGTGGTTTCAATTGCCTTGACGCATACGCAATCACCTTGTCATGCTGCATAAGAACACATCCTAATCCTTTGTAGGAAGCATCGCTATAAATTACGAAATTCCCTTGATCGTCTGGAAGTGACAAAATAGGTGTTGTGATTAATCTCCGCTTCAATTCCTGAAAACTTTCTTCGCACTTGTTCATTCTTTCGTGTAAGCTTTCTCAATGGTGTTGCAATTCTTGAGAAATTCTGAACGAATCGTCGATAATATCCTGCCAATCCCAAGAAACTTCTTACCTCAGTGGGTGTTCTCGGTCTTTCCCAATTCGTAATTGCCTCAATCTTTGCCGGGTCCACTTTGATCCCTTCGTTACTGACTATGTGTCCTAAGAACTGAACTTCTTGTAGCCAAAACTCACACTTCGAAAATTTAGCATATAACTTTTTTTTTCTTAAAATCTCCAAAGTCGTTCTCACATGTTCCGCATGATCCTCTTCCGTCTATGAATAGATTAAAATATCGTCTATAAACACAATAACAACCTTATCCAAATACTCTTTGAAAATTCTATTCATCAGGTCCATAAACGTTGCTGGGGCGTTGGTCAATCCAAAAGACATCACTAAAAACTCGTAATGCCCATACCTTGTTCTGAAAGCTGTCTTTGGTATAACTTCTGGTTTAATCTTTAGTTGATGATATCCCGATCTTAAATCAATTTTGGAGAAGTACTTGGCTCCCTTCAATTGGTCAAACAGATCATCGATTCTGGGTAACGGATACTTGTTCTTGATTGTCAGCTTGTTGAGCTCCCTATAGTCGATGCACAGTCTCATGCTTCCATCTTTCTTCTTGACAAACAATACCGGGGCTCCCCACGGGGATACGCTGGGTCTGATTACTCCTTTCTCTAACAATTCCTACAATTGTTTTGCTAGCTCTTTCATCTCAACAGGCGCCATTCTGTACGGGGCCTTGGATACTGGTTCTGTTCCAGGTGCTAAGTCGATCGCAAATTCAATTTCTCTATCTGGAGGAAGTCCTGGTAACTCGTCGGGAAATACGTCTGGAAATTCATTCACTACTGGAATATCTTCAAGTTTTGCTGGCTCCTGACTTCTGTCGATCACATATGCTACGAAATGCTCACATCCTTGTCGTAGTAACTTCTTGGCTTGAATCATCGTTAAGAACTTCTTTACCTGCTTCTGTCTCTTGAACGTTACTATTCTTTCGTCTGGCGTTTTCACCATTACTTTCTTATTTCGACAATCTATCTGAGCATCATGCTTAGATAACCAATCCATCCCTAATATCACATCAAATTCTCCTAACTTAAATGGTATCAAATCTACACAAAACTTACTACCAGAAATCTTAACCTCACAATTCTCACAAACTTGATTCACAGTTACACGTTCTTGATTTGCTAACTCCACAGTCATTATTTCATTTAAGCACTCAACTGGACAATTTAATTTACTAACAAAATCTTGTGAAACAAACGATCGAGTTGCTCCCGAATCTATTAACACTTTGGCACATAAAGAATTCACATTAAGCGTACCTTCCATGACATCCGTATCCTGGATAGCATCCTTCACTGACATGTCGAAAACTCTAGCCCTTGGAGTCTCATTTATTGCTGGGGTAGATCCCATAATTCTCAATGCATTACTAACTGGGGCTGGTGTCTTGCAATCCCTGGCCATATGTCCTGGCTTCCCATATTTAAAGCATGTAAATCCAATGACTGGAACCTTCACTGCTGGATTCTGGATAGGCTGATCTTTATTTGCTGGCTCTCTTGCTGGCTGATTTCGGCACTCCCTTGAATAGTGCCCTTTCTGGTTGCATTTAAAACATACCACATTCAACTTGTTACAAACTCCTCCATGCTTCTTTCCACAAACTTGACAATCTGAAAAATTTAATCTCAACTGATTCGGCTGATTCACATTAGCTGGACGGTTGCCCTGGCCTCCGTCTCCTGCATTTTGTCTTCTGAAATTAAAATTTCTCCCTGGCTGGAACTTGCCCTTTTTAAAGTTTGAAAACTTCCCTGTTTGTGACTGACCCTCACTTCCTTCAACTTTCCTTTTCTTGCTTTCCTTTTCCTTCTGGAACATCTCACTCTCCGTCTCTGCGATCATAGCCTTCTGTACCACTCCTACATAAGTATCCAATTCAAAAATGGCTACCTTCCCTCTGATCCATGGTTTCAAACTTTGCTGGAATCTTTTAGCTTTCTTCCTATCAGTATCAACATACGACGGCACATACCTTGACAATTCCTCAAATTTACCCTCATAATCTGTTACCGACATGTTTCCTTGCTTTAATTCTAAAAACTTCAGCTCCATTTAATCCTGAACAAACTGAGGAAAATACTTTTCTAAAAACAATTCCTTAAACCTTTCCCAAGTAATAACATCTGTACTTTCCAATGTTTTCACCATTTCTCACCAATAGGTGGCCTCCTTCTTCAGATAGTAACTTGCAAATTCAACCTTCTGCTCCTCTTTCACTTTTACCAAGGCAAAAGCCTTCTCTATTTCCTTTAACCACACATTTGCTTCAATTGGCTCTAAGGAACCCTTAAATTCTGGTGGGTTTATTGCCTGAAAAGTTTTGAAGGTTACCTGGGGATTGGTCTGTCTTTGTTGTTGTTGTGCCAGGTGAACTATTTGTTGGGCCAAGATTTGAAGAATCTGGGCTATTGCTGGGTCTATAGGTCCTGGGTTCACATTCGGGTTTGTATCATCTTGATTGTTGTTGTTGTTGGTTTCTTCATTCTGGGTGTTGGTGCGGGTATTTCTTTTGGGAGGCATTTTCTGTAAAGAATCAATCAATTTATTTAGCTTTTGAATCAAATCTTTGTATAAAAAAAATTTTTGTAAAACAGGAATATCTCTTTTTGAAAACAGTTGTAACTAAGTAAATTGCATGCTTCTTTACAGAATATAAACAGTTATGGAAAACAGGGTACATGGTATCACAGGGTATACTGGTGCAATAAATAAATGACAGTGTTGGAAAGGAAAAGGTACTGATATATAGATCAAAAGTTTTAGGTAGTACAAGCGTAAAGACGCTTCGAAAGTAAAAGCAAAAAGGGTACAACAACCTACTCACTAGTCAGCATCGCTAGTCTATAAATATAACTCAAAAGTCTTCTGATACACACTACACACTACTGTCCATACTACATAATCATAACAACACTACTCAACATCTTCATCTCAAAATCTCTAACTCAGCTCCAAGGAAACTCTGGTCTTGCCAGCCTCTCAAAGTCCTCCATCACCTCAGTAGCCCAGCCCAGCAGTGCATCAGGGCCTCTGCCAGGTAGTGTAGCTCCATATAACCTAGCCTCAAGAACCCTCCGTGTCACATGAATCTCCTCTCGAAGCTCCCTCACACCACGATCAACATCTGTAGTCCGGATGATATGCTGTAACTCTCTAATCTGAGCCAACAATGAATCACGCTCCAATAGAAGAGCCTCATACCGGTAATAAGGAACTGGGGGCAATGTAGACTGGAATGGGGCACTCGCTACTGAATGCCCAGTGGAATCTGAATCAGCTGGTGGGGGTCCTCTGACAGGTGGCCTCATGCCTGGAGGTGGAATAGCCTGCAATGGTACGGGCTGCAACACAGGTGGAGGTAGAATAGCCAATGCTGGTGGAACAACATGATGTGGATGCGAAAACAGCACTCCAACTGAAGGCTCTGAGTGATCAGCTGATACGGGAATAAAAGAGTCGGCCATCTCTGTTATCTGAAATCATATCGTAATATAAGAATCTCGTACCATGACGCAAACTATACTAATACCGGTTATACCATAACACTCAACCTCTCGACGTTCTATCATCCTATACCTTACTTCTAATCCTATCCCTCTACCCATTCCCGTCAACCTAGGCCTGTGTCAGTGACTTATAACCTGTAGCTCTGATACCAAACCTGTGGCGCCCTCCAAACCCGGGTTAGAAGTTTGGGGTCCACACAAACACCTTAATTATAACCTGCTTATAACAATAATAAAGATAATAATAATATATGCAATAACCCTACTTACCAATCACCACGGACCGCAACAGGTTAAAGTATGCACACAAGCCAAACACACTAATATATTACAAACCGTTCAAATCCCAACTATTTCAAATTGAAACTGAGTATTAAACATTATTACAAACTTTTACAAACTTAAATTATTCCAAAAGAAGCCTACTAGCTCAGCTTTCTCAACCTGAACCCCTAGCTCCCGCGCTGGACTGGGGATCCTCTTTACCAACTGGTTCCTTTTTAACTGGAAAGAATATAAACAACATCGCACAAATGAGCTAACTAGCTCAGCAAGTCACAATGACAAAACTGAGAATAATGATCATCAGGTGAATATGTTTATGATATCAAGTGAACAATGGATTATGATTTAGAATTGGATATTATACTTTTAATTTAAAAACCAAGGTTAGGCTGCTGATCAGTCACGCACTAACCCCGAGCAAGGCACACAGTATTGCTCTAACTACTGGATCCAAGGCACACATTGGCCTAACTTGACCATTATATGGTCTGACCACGAATCTGGTCCACAGTTTTATAAAAACAATCCAATTCTAACATAATAACAGAATATGCAATAATAAACAATAACTGAAATCATTAACAACAATAAATGTTTAACAATAAAAGGGTTTAAATCCTTGTAAGGATCAACAAGGTACTTTTAAAGCTTGAATGCTGGGTAATGAAAGAATTGGATAACAAAGGAAACAACGTTTCAGGGTTTCAAGGATTTGGTCTTTCAAAGCATAAGATATCATGGATTGAGTATATAATAATTCAGTTCAGTGTCTGGTATTTAGTTTGTATGTATTTATGGAGTAGTATCGTAGATTTGTGGTTCTTGTTTGGGTATACAATAATCAATGGATTAGAAAGAATATGGTTCATAGCTCAAGAACAATAACTGAAATCAGGATTTAGGTTTCCGTGCTTCAAAGCACTTGCAATGTCAACAAGACTATCAAGAATTACAATATCTCGAGAAAGTTCAGAACACTTGCCCGATATTAGCTTACTATCCTGCACTTGCTTTCAATCACAATCGTCTTACTCCTCAACTACCTGTTTCCCTTTCCTACGCCTTGCCTCTTCTGCTCACATAGCATAAGCATCTATCAATCATCAACTCACAGGATTCTATTTAACACATACTTCTATCTACCCTTCGTTTTACCCAAATCCGATTAACGGATTGAAATCTATGCAATAACCAAGTAAACACCGAATATATAGACCGATAGTCAAACAATAGGTCACGTACAACACATAATACATCACGTAATCAATGACATATCATCTATAAAGAAGTCTCGGGTCATAAATATGCTTTCGGGTATTTAAAATGATTTTTAAAACATTTTTCGGAATTAAAAGGGGTCGTTGGATCAATTTCGGGTAAATAAACAGGGTTCGGTTGACCCATTCTGGCTCCGAAATAATTTTTAGAATAATTATCGAGCCTTGGAAATAATTTAGAATAATATTTTAAAGCTCGAAACTATTTTTCGGAATTTTTAAATCATTTTTAAATAATTAAATCTAATTAAATAACTAATTAAAATCAATTAATAATTAATTAAATCAATTAATCAATTAATTTTCGAATTAATTGACCAATTAATCAATTATAAATTAACTGAAATTAATTAACTAATTAATTTAGATTTATTTATGAATTAAAAATAATTTTCGGAATTAAAATAATAATTTTTAGAATTTTCAGAAATTAAAAACGAATTTTATAATAAAAAAATAAGAAATATGATTTTTAAACATTTTATAAACAGGAATCCTAAATTTGCAAAGTCTGTAAACTACAGAGACCAAACTGCATCGTTTTCAAAACTATAGGTACTAAACTGTAATTTTCCAAGGGTTCGCCGGAAAATAGTCGGGTTCACCGGAGAACACGTTCCCGGCATCCTCACCCCACCAACACCTCCATATCACATCTACACCACATCAGGAACACAACCATGCAATCAATTCATCCTAACAATCCCTGAGTTGGCCGGAATTTGGCCGTGAAATTTTCCAGTTTCCGGCGAACATCGTAAAACTTCAAAACACAACTCCCTTCTCTACAGACCTTGTTGGTTCATGAGACTTATACGACTAGATTGCAAATTTCACAGAGAACACAACCCACTATAACACAACATCAATCTATCACAGAATAAGAAACCCCCAAATTTCAATTAAGAACATTCATACGGGTTATAAACACTAATTTTGAAATTCGAAAATTAAACCCACTTTTGAGCATGTTATTGAACTCCAAATCAGACGTATGACATATGAAAATCATCAGGAAAACAAGCTCTACAACATGCAATCATCAAATCATACAAACAAACATCTGAACAAAAATTCATATTTTTAATAAAATAAATTCGAAAATAAATAAATTTTTAGAAAAATAACCTTGATTTCTGTAGTGAAACAAAGCTCAGAATCTTATAGAACACCTCAAATCCTTCGTTTTGGTTACTCAAGCTTTAAAAACCGAATTCAATAACACCTCCAAATGCTTGTTTGATTCTTAGAACAGTTTTAGGAAATTAGGGTTTTTCTCTGAAAATTATATAATTATCTGTCTGCAAATGATTTTGATACGACATAAAATACGGTAAAAGGCTATTTATAATTATGGAAAATTAGTATCCCGTTGGATCATTCCGGATATAAAACGGTACATTTATTTGTAAAAACTGATCCAAACGGTATCGGTTTTCGGGATAATTATCCAAATCAGTACAATTTGTATTGCGGTCTTGGTCTCAGCGCCTGGTTACACGTATTACGAAGTGATAATTGGGATAGTTTAATAAAAAGCTCCCGTTTATCGAGAATACGGGTTTTATTGATTTACCGAAACGAATATTGTATCGAAAATGTTGCACCGGGACCCGCGCAGGACAAACCGTACGCCGGATCGAAAAAGTCGAAACATGGAAAATGCTCGAAATATTACAATTAGGTTAGGAAGAAGTTCTCGGAAGAGTTTCGGGTTCCAAAAACGTAACAACGGTTGACGTCGGTTGTTCCCGTTTTTATAAAATAGATTTTAATTACCCGGAAAAAGATTTTAGAAATTTCATAAGATTCTTATAAATCCATAAATCAACATAAAAATAATTAGGAAGATATAACAATTATCTATATTTTATTTTGGACATATAAAAATTAAAATACTCAATTAATATTATTTTTGAATATTCAAGTACAGATAACACTTAACAAGTAACTCACATAATAGATACTGGGCACACATAATAATATCAAAAATAATTACACGATATATCCCGGATATTACACCTAATACTGTACCTTGCAGTTTCGGAGTATTCAATCAGCATTGTGCTGGTAAGAGAAGAGGACGGGCAACAGTCACAAGTGTATTACGTGAGTAAGCGATTGCATGATGCTGAAACTCGCTACACAAGCATGGAGAAGCTGGTTTATGCCTTGATCCTTGTATCCAGGAAGTTACGGCCATACTTCTAGGCCCATAGAATTGAAGTCCGTACAGTATATCTGTTGCGTCAAGTCCTTCACAAGCCAGAATTATCGGGGAGAATGTTGAAATGGGTTGTGGAGTTGGGTCAGTTTGACTTGGAATACATGCCCCGTATAGAAATTAAAGGACAAGCCTTAGCCGATTACCTGTTGGAATTTGATTCTGCGGTTGATGGTAGGGATTTGGTACTGCTACATCCCCCTCATACTGAAGAATTTTTAGAGGAGTTCCCACATCCCTGGTGGAGCTTGCATGTAGATGGGGCGGTTGACAATGGAGGAGCGGGTGCGGGCATAGTACTCATGTCTTCGGAAGGCCATCATCTGATGAGTGTAATTCACTTCAAATTTTATACAACGAATAATGATGCGGAATATGAGGCATTAATCAATGGCCTGAAGATTACTTTGGAAATGGGGTGCAGAACTTAATTGTAAAAAGCTACTCGGAGTTGGTGGTGAATCAGGTGAATGGGGGGTTTCAAGCTCGAGGACCACGGACGGAATTATACTTAAGGTGCACTCAGCACCTGATTGGAAGGTTTAAAAAGGTTAGGCTGGAATGCGTACCACGGGAGAAGAATAGTAACGCGGATGCTCTGGCAAAAAAGGGATCCCAACAGGAGGCTGTGTTGTTGAGATCTATACCTTTAGAAATCCAGGAAATTCCTAGTATCCCGGAGGTAGAGGCAATGCAAGTAGATGAGGCTCCCAAGGAAACATGGATGACGCCCATTCTTGCCTACATTCATAAGGGAGCACTCCCCGAGGATAAGTTCAAGTCTCGTCGACTCCGCTACCAGGCTGCAAGGTATATGGTGTACGATGAAGTTCTGTATAAGAGAGGCTTCAATCAACTGCTGCTCAGATGTGTCGATAAAGAATAAGGAAATTATATCCTAAGGGAGGTGCATGAAAGAATTTGTGGTAATCACTCGGGGTGTAACTCGTTGGCGATGAAAGTTTTATGCCAAGGATACTATTGGCCTACGATAAAAGAAAATGCTACAAATTTTGTCAGAGCATGCGATCGTTGCCAGCACTTTGTAAACTATTCATCTATGCTGGCAACGCTCCTAACACCTATGGTGAGCCCCTGGCCATTTTCCATGTGGGGAATAGATCTTATTGGAGAATTGCCCAAGGCTAAAGGGGATGTCAAGTATGCGGTGGTCGCTGTTGATTACTTTACTAAGTGGGCAGAAGCTATGCCATTGGCGACTATCACAGAAAAGAAAATCAGAGATTTTATCATCAACTCCATCGTATGCAGATTTGGAATCCCTTACAAACTTGTGTCTGACAACGGAAAGCAGTTTGACAGCAAGGATTTGCGACAGTTATGCGAGAATCTTAAAATTAAAAAGGAGTTTGCAGCGGTCTATCATCCTTAAAGCAATGGGCAGATTGAGGCTGTGAATAAAATAATAAAGCATACCCTCAAGAACAAACTGGAAGAGTGCAAAGGAAATTGGACTGAAGAACTCCCAAAAGTGATGTGGTCCTACAACACTACTCCACGATCTACTACGTGAGAAACTCCGTTTATACTGACTTACGGCTATGAAGCTATGGTCCTTGTGGAAGTTGGTTCAGGGTCGCTTTGTTGAGATCGTTACACGGAGGAAGATGTAGAGGTTAATCAAAGGCGTCATTTGGATCTTTTGGATGAAACGAGGGAAAATTCTCAGTTGAGGCTTGCAGCATATCAATAGCGTGCTGCAAGGTATTACAACAAGAAGGTAAAGGGATAGCTGCTGAAGGTAGGGGATTGGTTGGTGATGCCAAACACTAAGAATCCCCAGCATGGAGTGTTTGGAGCTAACTGGGAAGGACCATACAAGATAAAAGCAATCTTGTGGAAAGGGACTTATTACCTTGAGGATTTGGAAGGAAAGCTGGTTCCGCGAGCATGGAATGCGGAACACCTCCGAAAGTATTATCAGTAAGGCACGGCTTTGGCCCCTTGCATATCTTTTTTATTATATACTTAGGGTTGTGCCCAGATTATAGACTAGAAGCAATAAAATTCCTCCTAGCCTAGGGGTAGTGCATGTACTACTTACTTTAGAACTAGTTGAAGGATCATTTTTTCGAATAAATTCCCCACAGAGCATAGTAGTTGTGGGACTGGTGCACTTTTTAAAACCAGAGCGCACTATTAATAAAAACTTTGAAAAATTCCACAGGCTGTTTGTTTGATTTGTTTGGTTATGTGATGCATCCTAATCACATGGTGCGCCCTGAGAATGAGCTTTTTATGCATATTTATAAAGAACATGATTGGTAAAGAAAACACTAAAGAAAACCCAAGTAAAAATGGAAAATAGGACGCGTCTCGGGTCTAAGGACACGCCTAAGTAACCTTGGTTGATGCTCCTTTAATTTTATGCTCCTATTTTGGCATTCCATAACTAAAGAGCGGACGCGTCCAAACACTAG
The DNA here is from genome assembly GCF_009905375.1 of Apium graveolens. Taxonomy (NCBI): domain Eukaryota; kingdom Viridiplantae; phylum Streptophyta; class Magnoliopsida; order Apiales; family Apiaceae; genus Apium; species Apium graveolens. The sequence continues at coordinate 126,379,576 of NC_133657.1, read as the reverse complement.
GACGCGCCCCTCATTTATCATGCCCTACCTACATACAAAATGTACATCATGATATCATGTTCGGCAAAAGCATAATATCCAGAAAGTTCAAAAAGTCCAAGTAAATGGATAAAAGAAGATGCGTTTAAGTATCTAGACGCGCCCTACGGTCTATGGTGCTGGAATGGAATTAACACATAAAGAAGGCGCATCCTGAAACGAGGACACGTTCTTACAGGACATCTACTTAGCTTGTAATAACAAAGGAAATAGCAGCAAAATCTAAAAGGCGACGCGCCCATATGCTTGAGAGAACAAGATTAAGAAAGTAAACATAACATGCATAAAGGTAATTAAAGGAGAGAAATCTCATAAAAAGTGCAAGCAAACGGAGTTCAAAGAAAATCATTACAATTTGCAAGGCTTGAAAGGGCCCGCACCCTTAAAGTAGTTCAGATAAAAGTGCACGAGTAAACATAGGACGCGCCCTAAGCTAGAGGCGCGCCCTGAGGCTTATCCTGGTTGTCTGGAGGAGGAGGCTGAGTATGAAGTGGAGAAGGAAATGGGGACGCGTCATCTTCTTCCAAGCCAAGGATGATTCTCTTGTTTCTGATGGAATCGGCAGCCCTGATTCTAAAATCATTTACCCATTTCTGGGTGTCTTCATCAAAATTGGAAAAAGTGTACTCTGGGTCATTGGCTATAAACCTAGAACACCACTCTTCAAACCCAGCTGCAAAACCATTTTGATACTCTAATTTTTTCTCTTCTTTCCATCCATGCAGTTTGTCATCGTTCAAAGTGTCAAGCTCCAGCTGCATGGTGGAATTTAGAGTGATTACATCCTCGATAGCTTTCTCCACAGATATAACATTACCTTTCAGCAGCGCTTTATCACCCTCAAGACGCGTCATGTCTTCCTGCAGTTGTTTGATCTCAGCATCTTTCTCTTGGATAAGCAAAGTAGTGTTCCTTTTCAAAAGTTTGATCTTGTCTCGACTTGGCTTTTGGCAGTGTCAGTTACAGCAAGACGCGCCCTGAGTCTAGCAGCCATATTGGCGCTTTACCTAGCATACAAGTGGAGCTCGGCTGCGGCTCTCACCATGGCTTGCTCTGTCTGTTCTTCTGATCTGAAAGTCCAGCCTCGAACTTCATCTTCAGTGAAGTCGCCAGCCGAGGACGTGCCCAGATATCTGTGAATAAAGGATTTCTCATCTGGCATTGTCTTCTGACGCTTTAAGGGCGCGTCCTCCTTAGCAGGAATGTCCAACAATGTAGTATCAATGAGTTTTAGTGGAGGGGGAGGAGTGACAGCAGGCAAGGGGTCTTTAACATTTGGATCAGGCTTAATAGGAGTTTGCTTCCTGGCTCTCAGCTTTTTGGTGGCCCCAATAGCAAATCCTTTTGGAACAGAAGTCATATCTGTGACATAAACATGGAAAAATGTTAGCCGAGTAATGTAGACGCGTCATGTGTGGTATGGCATACCTTGTGAAAATGGTGCAATGCAACAATATTATGGATGATTCCGGGACGCGTCCTGGTAGTAGGACGCGCTGATAACATAATTTATAGATTGTCAATGCATGTGTAAATGTTAATTAGAATTCATGTAAAGGCATGAAGAATGCATGTATATATGTCAAAATAGGCGACGATGACGCGTCCCAAAACCTATGACGCGTCCTATCTAGAGGACACATCGACTGTAACATGGACTATAAGGAAAATATAAGTGACATAATAACATCAGCCACAAATATTACAAGAAGACGCGCCCTAATGAAAAGGCGCGCCCAAAATGAAAACGCTTATGTGGGAAACATGTGCAAATCAGATTAAGTCAAAGTGATGCATGTAAAGAGAAAGGGCAAACATACGCATAACGCGCCATAGATATATGACGCATCCTATCCCTAATGGTTCTTACCTTGCTCTAAATCCACTTGTCTACTGATATCCAGTTGGACAAGTTCTATGGAATTGAGCCATTTAGCCTTCTCGGAAGCTGTGAGGACGGGTTTCCCGTTATAAAAATCTCGAAACTTGTAAAGAGAACCTACTCGTGGGGACAAAGCCCCAATTTTCTTCAGGTTTTCTTCAGTGGTCATGTCCTTGAGGTTGAAGTGTTTCTCAGCATACTGGAGTACTTTCTCTGCTCTCTTCTTTTGATTTCCTGTTATTTCCTTTTGAACTCTTTTGTCTAAGGATGAAAAAATGAGGACTTGTTAAAGGAAACGGAAACTTTGTAAAAAGAGGACACGTCCAGACTAAGAAGACGCGTCAAGATTAAGAGGATGTTTTACGGGAAATTACTTACTTGGTTCTAAGTTGAAGCGAACCCGGGCTCTCTTGACATCATAGATGTAGAAGAAAGGTTCCTTCCAATCCCTCTCGTGGCTGATCTTGCCTTCATTGAATCATTTGTTGTTCAACCACTTATTGATAACAAAGAAGTGATAGCCGGGGATAGATTTTTTGTTGCTGAAAAAATAACTGAACTCCTTCATAGATGGCGCGCCCAATCCAAGATTATGGTACATGATGTATAACGCCCATGCTAGTTTGTACGAGTTTGGAGATAATTGAACCGGAGCAACGTCATATCATTTTAAAATCTTTTTGATGTATGGGTGCAAGGGCGCGCCCACACCTAAGGAGATAACTTTGGGGTTAGGACCATCCTGGGAATCCTCAGGTTTTCCATATTAAAGATATGGGGCCTCATCATCTTGAGAGGACACGCCCAGATTCCCTCCATGTCATAGTACTTCATGGTCCACTCAATCTCTAGGTCTGTTGCAGTGGATTTCATCCCAACACAGGCCAATTTATGTTCTCTCTTCCTCCAAACATTCTTTTTCTATCTCAGGAAGGTCTTCCAGTTCTTTCCAGTCAAAATCAAGCTCTAAATCGCTGGGTTCCCAGTTTTCTACTGGAGAAACAGACTGTTGAGGAGAAAGCTTGGTGTGGGCGCGCCCTCGTTGGGGATGGTTCTATGTTTGTATGATTTACTGAAGGAAGGGATGATTTCATCATCAGTCCAATCTTCAATGGTCGTTCTAGGATTGAGGATTGGAGTTCCTTTACGTTTTGATTTTCCCTTTCCCATCCTGGAGCTTATAGGGACATGATCCATAGAGTCAGAAATGGAATCTGACATGATTGATGTTTTTGATTTGAGAGATTCGAAGACATGTGTTTCTGCTTCATGAAAGGAATTCGTCATGTGGAGCTCAGGGAGTTCAGGTGTGAAAGAAGTAGAAGGCGGGGAATAAATCCCAAGACGTTTGTTGAGGACCTTGAATGGATGGAAAGGTGATGAAGAAGACGCGTCCTCCAGCTAAAAAAAGAAGGAAGAAAATCTTGAGGACGCGTCCATGTTTTAAAAAAAGACAAAGGGAAGATATTGAAAATATATGAAAGAAAATGAGGGAGGAGAATGGGTGTCGTGAGGACGCGTCTTAGAAATCTTTCGTAGAAGACGTGCTACGGTGACGCGTCCTAGGAGGATAATGCATCTATATGACCTTTGATTGAAACAATTTAAAAACATGCCTTAAACAAAGAAATGTAGGACATGCCCTATAAGGATGACGCGTCCACTAGAGCTGAAATATGGTGGAATTTTAATCGGTTTGGGGAAATTCAATAAAACCCTAGAAACACATAATCAAAATCAAAGAAGAAAAATATAGTATATTTACAGATATATAAACATATGCATACAAGAAAGTAAAGAACAGTTCATAGAAGCATGGGGTATATGAACGGTATTTTTTTGCCCATTACAGTCGATGGACTTGGTGAAATTAAGAAATAGTGAAGGAACTACATACCTTGTGAGTTGGGGGTTCGATTGGGCTAAGGAAATTGGAAAATGAGTGGAGAACTCGCCGGATTTTCGGACTTGAAATTTTTGCTTCAATGGCGGCGACGGCGGTTATTGAGAGAGAATAAAGTGATGATGGAGGTTCCGTCTTAGGGGTATTTATAGAAAAGTAGGTGGATGACGTGTACGCAAGCTGTCACGCAACGGTCAGTTTTGTGAATGAAAACTTTGGGCGCGTCCAGGTGTTAGGATGCGTCCTGATGATTAGCAAAGGGGCAATCCAAATTTTGCTTATGGTTTTAAGTAAAATTCCAATTTTGTTTTCAACTGCAAATGAAATTTGGGGGTAGTTGTTATACCCAAAATTTGGCATTGGATCAATGCGGGTCAAATGCGGACTACTTACAGTCAAACTCGGCGTTGTGTTGTATAAGGTTAGGACGCGCCTAGGTGAGCAGGACGCGTCCACGATTTTGCGGGAGTATTTATTAAGGATGATTTTGTGGTAAGGAGGTTTGGAAGCATTTACCTGTTGAAGAACGTGTCCAAGGATGTAGGACACATCCACCATGTGAAAAGTATCTGGCAATTGTGGTATTTTGGGCAATAGAGGCTGGAGGATGCGCTTGTCATGCTTAGGGCGCGTCCTGTCGCTGTGGAATGATGTGAGAGGTAGTTGTGGAGGAAACAATACAGGCTTCACGAAGGTGAGGACGCGCCCAATGTCTTAGGACGCGTCCTGTGTTTGGTTAGTGCATCCTCATGAGGATAGCTCGGGGAAAAGCATGCTTGGAAGGGCGCAATGGATGCTTATTTCTACTAACATATTTGTTGCAGGTACTCGTTGAAGAATTTCCTCCTTGAGACGGTCAAGGAGGGGGATGTCCGTGAAAATCTTGAAGGCCTCCAGGGGTATGCCTGATGATTGAAGGCCTCCTCCTGTATTCAACGGGTGTCCTCGTTGGGGATGTGGGGTTAACGTTGGTGTGTGCTTTGGGAACTCTGTTCTTGTATTCAACGGGTGTCCTCATTGGAGAATTTTGGAGTCATCCTGCACTTTGCACCCAAGATCTTGGGATCACCTGTCCTGTTATCTGGTAGGTTATCCTCATTCGGGGGATAGGGACGCGTCCGGCATTTGGGGTGAACCGTGGCTATACCTACGTCCGTAAATTAATGGAGATAGCTGTAGCGGAGTGTTATCCTTGCGCAGGGAGATGCACTATCCATGAAGTTCTACGATTACGGACGAGCCTTGCCCCTTCGCGGTTGGGCCTTATAGTTGGACATTCCTGAAGCTAGCGGAAGATGGATTCTGGATGGGTTTTTACCGGGCCTAGGAATAAGAAGTCTAAACTCATTAAATTTCTTGTTCCCTAAGAACTACGTCATACTTGATCCCTATATAAAGGGTACGTAGGCACATTGAGAGAGGTAAGAAGTTGAGAGCTGATAAGGGAGCCAGCACTTACTCTGATCAATCTCAGTCTAAAACCACCATAAACCGCTTGATTTTCCGGCGAAAAACCACTGTCATAGATCTTAATTCCGGCGAGAAACCTCAATCTTTGTTATTACCAGATTCATCCGTCAACAAGCATCTTAGTAGTGTTAAGATGCTCTGTAAAATGAAGACCTGCTATAAATAATATTCGATATCATTTTTTTTTTATATTTGTCGGTTTTTATATTTCCCATCTTTAAAAATAACTTCTTCCTTCGGCTCTCGAGGTTTTTCAATAATTGATCTGTACGCCAACCAATATAAGATATTTAGGTTATCTTATTTTAAATGTACGCATTTAAACATTTGATTATTATTTGAAACATAGTACTTTCTCCGACAATATTCATGAGTAAATTTTCTAAACGTACTAATACTTAAATTTTTATTATTGTATATTTTCTGTTTTATTCACTTAGATATATATATTTATAACGAGTGTCCGCTTATAAAAATGTGATACAAATTTAATATAAAAATACAGTGCGACGAAAGATAATGCTTCAGCTTTTATTATTGCATATAGATTTTATATTATTTATATATATATATATATATATATATATATATATTATTTATAACTAGTGTCGGCCTATGAATTGTGACACAAAAGTAGTATAAAAATATCATATCTACATTATTTTTAATAATGGTTTAAATTTAGTTTATTTATACAATTCGAGTTCACTAATTTATTATTTCTTTATATGCGAATTGTTTCTTAAGTAATTTACATGTAATTTTTTTTAAAATGTCGCCGGGCATGACCTCGCAACCGCAGCTTAGTTGACTTTTTTAAAAGAAAGAGATTAATAACGTAATTATTCTATCGTATTATATTAAAATTGTTACAGCTTTTTGCCTTAATCGAGTCAGAGCCGCAAACTATGAGTAACATGTTATTAGTTGTTAGAGATTCATATAGAAAATTGAAATTAAGGATCGAATGACAAATCAGACTGATGATTATATTAAAGAATCAGCTATCTTCAAAAGTAAATTCTAAAGTATTTATAAATTAAATTTTCAGTACGTTTTCCAAAACCGCTTATATTATAGAGACCGTTTAATTATACCGGTCACACCGTAATAAGAAGTTAAAAAACATAAAATAAATAATTTAGTAAATTTAAAAAATTTAATGATAATATATTATTTTTTAAAGATATAACAATAATTATTGTTAAATGAAATATTTTTATAAAAAGATTAACAACGTAATTAATATTGAATAACTTTCGTTAAAAAATTTATCTTCTCTCGGGTGGAACCTCTGTTTAACTGGGTTCCTGACTCTTAGCTATTCCGAAAACACATTTAAAGTAATATTTTATTTTATAAAAGTTGTTATAGCTTACTATGATCACATCAAACCCCAAGTTATGACTTATGATGCAAGGGATGATATTACATACGTTACATTAATTTACTTCGTCTCTATATAAGTTGACGAATATTATTATATTGCAAATAAAGTGACTATTATAACCGTTCAAAAATCAAAAACTAAAAATTCAAAAAAAAAATTAAGTTGACTAGTATATGTATCCACACTTCTAACTTCGCTAAAGTTCATACCCGCCTTCATTGTTACAACTTTCAAGCTAGAGAGGGAATATCTAGAGATAACAATAATATTTTCGGTTTGTTCTTTAAACTTTCTTGCATTCTCGTAAATATACGTAGGACTTATGTTATTTTACGAACCGTAGATGTATATTTGTGGCATAATGATGTCTAATGTGACATTTTTTGTCTGATCTTTATTGGTGTAATGTTTTAGTAATACGTATATACATTTTGGATGTATCTGAAATTCTAAAATATTACGTGTTTACATGTCAGCTGCATCAAAAAAGAAGAGTATTGAGCAGGTTTGTAGAGTGGCGTTGTGTCTGTGTGAGAAGGAGTGTTGAAATATAATACATATGTTCATATCCTTGGAGTCTCTTTCTAACACCTCTAGATTCCAAGGTTACAGAATATGGACGGTATTTTTTTTCTTGTTTGATTGAGTTAGTAATGCCTTTGCAGTGTATATAATGGCCGATGCTGAGGATATCCAGCCACTTGTTTTTGACAACGGAACTGGATTGGTTAAGGTTAGTTGATTTCAGAATGCATGTGTAAAGTTTATCAAAGTTCATATGCAGTAAACAAGGTTCTGTTGGTTCTGTAGGCTGGTTTTGCTGGTGATGAATATCCTAGAACAGTATTCCCCAGTATTGTTGGCAGACCGAGACAAAGAATGGCGCAGGATGCCTATGTTGGTGATGAAGCCCAGTCCAAGAGAGGTGTGCTCACCTTGAAATATCCAATTGAGCACGGTATTGTACAAAATTGGGATGACATGGAGAAAATATGGCATCATACCTTTTACGAAGAGCTTGGAGTTGCTCCTCAGGAGCACCCTGTTCTTTTAACTGAGGCACCGCTTAATCCCAAGTCTAACAGGGAGATTATGACTCAAATTATGTTCGAGACGTTTAATGTTCCTGCAATGTATGTTTCGGTTCAGGCTACTCTTTCTCTCTTTGCAAGTGAGCGTACAACTGGTTCGTATTTGTCCTTAAAAAGTTACTTTCTTCAGTAATATATTTATATAGAGGTATCATCTAGGTTATCAAAATTTGTTCCCAAATAATTGGACATTGATTATTTGGCAATTTAGGATGATTTTATTAGTGAATTTTATGTGAATGAATCAAGTTTAAGTAATATTTATTGCATTGTAGCTAATTAGACCATTACACGAGATATTTTGGAATGTACCAGTTTGGGCATTAAACATATTTTCCGTACATTTTTACTTGATCCTCCCCCATTTTTAAATTTTTTATATGCAATAGGTATTGTGCTGGATTCTGGTGAAGGTGTGAGCCATTGTGTACCAGTCTACGAAGGATATGCCCTTCGCCATGCCATTTTCCGTCTCGACCTTGCTGGCCGTGATCTCACTGATTATCTCATGAAGATCTCAACAGAGAGGGGTTACAGGTTTACCACCAGTGCTGAGCGGGAAATTGTCCGTGACATGAAGGAGACACTTGCCTATGTTGCCCTCGACTACGAGCAAGAGCTTGAAACCTCAAAGAGTAGCTCATCCGTGGAGAAGAACTATGAATTGCCTGATGGACAAGTCATTACAATTGGAGCTGAGAGATTCCGTTGCCCAGAAGTCCTGTTCCAGCCGTCTCTTATCGGGATGGAAGCTGTTGGAATCCATGAAACTACTTACAACTCCATTATGAAGTGTGACACCCATAGCCAGAACGATCTCTTTGGAAACATAGTGCTCAGCGGTGGTTCGACAATGTTCCCTGGTATTGCATATCGTATGAGCAAGGAAATTACTACCCTTGCTCCTAGCAGCATGAACATCAAAGTTATTGCACCTCCAGAGAGAAAATATAGTGTCTGGATTGGAGGATCTATTCTTGCCTCTCTCAGCACCTTCCAAGAGGTACAACAAATTTTTTTTGTTAGCTAAACGCAGTCACGTACACTCCTTTGACAAAGTTCGAACCCTTCCACCTCCTTTTTGTCATTTTTGGATGAATTGACAAGTGAACGTATCATGCATTTTAACGTTAATTCTTGTTTGTTGTATCAGATGTGGATATCCAAGGGTGAATACGACGAGTTTGGTCCATCAATCGTGCACACGAAGTGTACTTAAGTTTTATAGTTTTAGCTTAAACCGGATATGTAAGGTTTTCTAAAGTTTCACTTGTTTTGGTTTTTTAAAAATTTCAATTTAGTTTTTCTAATTTTGTAATGTATGTATAGATATAGAAAAATGATCAAATAAAAAGCATCTTTAAATTAAAAACTATAAACCAATTGTAACCACTCATTTTTTAAATCTTATAAATTCTCATCTACCTATTTAAGTACATGTGTCCGCTCATTTTCAAGTATTAGCATTCTCTCATCTTTCATCTTTCTAAATATCTGTCTATTTGTTAATCAACTAAGTTCTTCGATGATCACATTGCCGAATAATCTACATTTCTCTCGGTTAGATCTAAACTTATTTTCTCCATACTCACTGTCTTTCCTTGCTATTATAGATCTGAAATTATCTTATGTATCAATTGTGGCTCCTTTACCTTTTTCTTCTTTTCACATTAACCATTGATTTTTTTTAATATCAATAATAAGAAGTAATGAATGGAGGCAATGATTTATATGGAAGATGGTGGTAATGCGTATGGTGTTGATAGCAATGTGAAATGTTAGATATATTTTGTGATGTCATGTCTAATATTATTTGTGTTTAGTTTTCAGATCTTACCTAAACAGTACAAATCAGTACTTAACTGGAAATCAGTACTTATACTGAACTTAGAACTTAAGTTATCAGGAGATATTTATCAGGAGATAATATCAGGACTTAAGGAGACTTTCAAATAAGGAAGACGGTTGATTGAAAGGAAAGAAGATCAAGACAAACGCAAGAAGAGATATGCATGAAGAAGGAATTCTATGAAGAATAGAATACTTGAAAGAAAAGATAACTGATTGATATATTTTAGGAAGCAGAATTATATTCAATATCAATTAGAAGATTATCTTGTAACTGTGTAGTATATAAACACAGACATAGGGTTTACACTATATGTGTTATCATTATCGAAAATATTATTCTTTGTAACCCTACCAGCTCTCGTGATAATTTGTTCATCACTGAGAGAGGACAGTTCCATATTGTAACAGAGTTTATTGTGTTGAATAAAATCTGTGTTCTGTTGCTTGTGTTCTTTAATTCGATTTGATTGTAGTAAACACTGTATTCAACCCCCTTCTACAGTGTGTGTGACCTAACAAGTAGTATCAGAGCAATCTGTTAACATACATACAGTAAAGATCCAAAAACAATCATGTCTGAAAAAGCACAAACTCCAACCAAGCCCACTAAAACTGAAGAACCTCCAAAGACTCAAATCCATAATCGATATGAGACTATTAGGGTTCCCATACTTAAACCATCTGAATATCCCATATGGAAGGTGAGGATGTCTATGTTTCTGGAAGCTACAGATCCAGAATACCTTGACAGAATCAATGAAGGACCACATAAGCCAACCAAGCTCTCTGTTGTAGTTGCGGATCAGCCAGCACAGACAGTACCAAAGGAGAAAAGTGAATATACAGCTGAAGATATCTCATCTATTGCTTAGGATGCAAAGGTACGATATTTGCTGCATAGTGCCATTGATAATGTCAAGTCAAACAGGGTAATCAACTGCAAGACTGCAAAGGAGATATGGGATGCATTGGAAACAAGATGTCAGGGAACTGATTCAATTAAGAAGAATTGGAGGACTATACTCACTCAAGAGTATGAGCACTTTGACTCAAAACCTGATGAGTCATTAACTGGATTATATGACAGATTTGTTAAACTCTTGAATGATTTGTCACTGGTGGACAAGGAATATGAACTTGAAGGTTCAAATCTTAAATTCCTGTTAGCTCTTCCTGAAAGTTGGGATTTGAAGGCCACCACTATAAGAGAACTCTGTTCTTGATGAAACAACTCTTGATGAAATTTATGGGATGCTCAAGACTCATGAACTTGAGATGGAATAAAAAAGCAAGAGGAATGGAAGGAAGTCAAGGACAGTTGCTCTTAAGGCTGAGGAGGATGTCCCCAAAGTAGCTGCCTCAAGAAAAGGCAAGGGAAAAGCTCTCATCACAAAGTCTGATACTGAGTCATCAAGTTCTGATAGTGATGATGACTCAGAAACTGAAAGCTTACCTGAGATGGATCCTGATGAAGAGATGATGAAGCTGTGTGCTCTTATGGTGAAAGGAATCACAAGGATTGTATACAGAAAATTCAGAAAGGGAAAAAAGTTTTTCAGGAAAGGTGCAAGTTCTGATAAGAAGGGTTTCAGAAAATCTGAAGGCAAAAGAGGAAAGTCTAACAGAGGAGATTACTCAAATGTCAAATGCTACAACTGTGGTGAGAAAGGCCACATATCTCCTGATTGCAAGAAAGTGAAGAGTGACAAAGGCAAAGCACTTGTCACGAAGAAGAAAAGATGGACAGACACTTCAGATCCTGAAAGTGAGGTGAACTATGCCTTAATGTCAAATGCTGATAGCAGTTCTAATGCTGCTGAGTTAAAGGTACCTCAAACTACTTATGCCTTTCATACTGATGATATTGCTGAGTTGAGAAGATATCTTAAAACCATGTTCATTAGTTATAGAGATCAAACTTTAAAATGTGAAAGATTAACTTTTGAAAATCTTACTTATAAAAAGAGGAATGATTATTTAGAAAAAGAGTTAGTCATGTTCCATGAAACTCAGAAAGATAGAGATGATGCCTTTTATGTTAGGGATGAAGTACTTAAAATGAATGAATCTCTAAAAACTAGTTAGAAAAGGAAAGAGAGATTATCAGGACTTGGACTAACTCTGGCAGAACAACTCAGAATTTGTTAAGTAGTGGAAACTGGAAAGAGGGCTTAGGTTATGGAGATGATAAGAATGATAAGGGAACTGTAGAAATTGAGTCTATAGTTGTTAAACAAAAGCCAAAGGTAAATCCTGTTAAGTTTGTAGTTGTAAAGTCTGATATTGATAAATCAGAAGTTAAAGAGAAATTAACTTCTGACAAACCAAAATAGGATAAGCCAACTGAAGTTAACATAGGCTTAATGACTAAGAAGCAGCTTAAGCATAAGCTGAAAGATGTTAAGAATGTAAACAAGGTAAAGCCACCTAGGAAAAATAGGAATGGAAAGGAAGGTGTGAATAAAAGCAATGATTATAAGCCTGTGCCTAATGCTCCTAGAAAGAAATGTTATAACTGTGGAAACTCTAACCATCTGGCTTCTTTTTACAGGAAGAATAAGAACATAAACTCCTTACCTTCAAAATCAAGAGTTAAGAGTCAGTCTGTTAGATATAGGCCACAAAATCCTTGTTTTCTTTGTGGTAGTTTATGGCATTCCATTTATACTTGTAAGGAATATCATAGTTTGTACTATGAATATTATCAAATAAAACCTTCTTTAAAGAAAGTTAGCATTATTCCTTCTAGTGTAAGTTCTGATGCAAAGTCTGATATTGCAAATTCTGATAAGAAAACTGTTAACATAAATTCTGATACTAAATCCGCTGTAAATGTTAACAAACTTAATAAGGCCAAAGGATCCGAGCAAGTCTGGGTCCTTAAAATTAATCATTAGTGGTCTTTGTGATTGCAGGGCAACAGGAAAAACATCCTAGTTGTGGACAGTGGATGTTCAGGATATATGACTGAAAATAAAGCCCTGCTATCAGTCTTTGTGGAGAAAGCTGGCCCAGGTGTTTCTTATGGAGATGGCATGTAACACCCCCAGATCCGGGGTCGGGGATCCGGGTTGTCACGGTCTTTCTTTCCACAATATCACTTCACTTAATTAATAATAAATAACCTCATGCTGTGACCCCACACTAACACACACCACAACCCGTTATAGTCTCAGAGATGAAATTGAAATAAGTACAAGTCTTTGAATCCACAATTTAAAATTATTACAACCCAAAATGATTACTTGATAATTTACAGTTAATTGCCATTATCTGCCACAAGTTATAATTATACATAATTTGATTCTCAAAAGTAGATGGTCTGAACTACAATGGATCTACCTCTGCAGCTATAGCAGCCACAACATCATCGGAAAGACGCGGGGCGCTTCCCACGCGCTTGCGCTGGGTCTGCTGGAGTCTGGCCATCTCTCCTAACTGTTGTTGTGTGATGAAGAAATAAAGCAAGAGTGAGCCTTACAGCTCGCAAGATAATACATAGTGATAACAATAATATAAGTATCTAAATGGATACTCACTAGAATCTTTATCGTGTGTAAGATAATTACTTACTAGATATAATGTAAAAACAAGGAATAAAGTTACCAATACTTCACCACACTTATATCATTTATAAAGCTACTTGAACTACCACCGTTCAAAGTATTATAAGTTTTAAGAAAAACATCCCATAGATGAGACCACAAGTTGAGACTTGAATAGATTCAATCTTTGAAATATTATTGAATGAAAAAAAAGTTATGAGATACTTTATTTAGTCCCGATATATATATATCCACATATATATATCTCTAAAACATTTCCTGGAACCTCTGTTATGTAAAGTATGAACAGAGTTGCAATATCCAATAAATTTGGAAGGAAAAGAAAACCTTTGGCATAAACCAGATATCTTGCTGATCAGGCAAAGATACCCATAAGTAACCTTTTCTACTAGTAGATGGACGAATTCCCCACTGGTCATCACCCTGGTCATAATTAGGACCTTGTGCTGGACTGCCACTCAGCCACTTATGCATTTGATGGACTCCCACTGAGCCACTTACACTATCATGGACGCCCACTGAGCCCATGTTGCTTATGCCGACTCAATAGATGGACTTACTTCCCGAACGTTGGGTAAGTAATCAATTCATTTACCAAAACTGCAACCTTGTTGCGAATATAAAATACACCACAGAGCCGGATCCCTCAGGTTTTAAGCGAGTATTTAAATCCCCTTAAAAAGGAAGATCTTAAATATAAAATTGAGTTTTGGGATCCGCTCTAACTTTTAAAAATCATTTTGAAGACTCGAAAACACTTTATAGAGTGTTTGGAGTAAAGCTGATTTAATGAAGTAAATCAGTCCCCAGAATATTTAGAAAATGACTGAATATTATTATTTAAATAATATTCCCATAAGAATAATCTTTATAAAAATAATTGAAGTAGAAGTATTAAAACTTATACTTGAAACGAGTATTAAATAACCAAAGATATACTTATATGAAAGTATTATCTTTATTTGAATAATCGAAAATAAGTTTGATTATTAACACCTTATTCTTTAATAAAATAAAGAATATATTTCAGCAAATAATCGGAGTCATAGATCCTCAAATGAATATTCAAATAATATTCATTAAATAATATAAACTGAGTCATAAGCCCTCGAATGAATATTCAAATAATATTCAATTAATAAAATAAAAGGAGTCATAAGTCCTCCGATGAATATTCAAATCATATTGAAATAATAAAATAAACTGAGTCATAACCCTCGAATGAATATTCAAATAATATTCATTAAATAATATAAAAGAGTCTTAAGTCCTCGAATGAATATTCAAAATAATATTCATTAAATAATATAAAAGAGTCATAAGTCCTCGAATGAATATTCAAAATAATATTCATTTAATATAAAGGAGTCATACGCCTTCGAATAATATTCGAAATAATACTCAATAATAAAATAAAGTTTAAAGTTATCGAATAAACCTTATTCGATTAATAGTTTGGAAAAACTATAACCATATATATATATAAATATATATATATATCCATATCCATGTATACAAAATGTACTCGGGATCCTCGACTCCCGGTTTTAGAAAATATTTTCACCTTTGGGTCCCTATACTAAGGGTATATGCAAGTTACCGCTATCCTCTAGCATAGGTATTATCAACTGAACCAACAGATATATATTCCAAGAATATAAAACAGGCATGCATATATACCATATCACATGCTACAATATATCGCATCATTTGCTAATTATCCAACATGCATCTATCGCAAGATAATGCAAATACATATATTCATCACAACAACAGTATAACGGATAGAATACTTGCCTGAGCGACTTGGGGGTGAGAAAGGCTCGGGACGAGTCTGATAACCTATAAACAACAAGTAAGTTGGAATTAAACCAAAATCACTTGTAAACCTATACTTTAACTAACTTAGACTCTAACGCTTGTTTTGCGCTCACCGATTCGCTTAAGTCACTCGGGTACCCTCAGCTCCACCATTTTTAATAATTTAACCTTTACGAGTTTTAAAGCGATTCCTTCGCGAATGTCTTACCAACTGCCTAACACACTTACCATAAATGTTTCATACATTAATTAACCCTTTTTGGTCTTTAACCTATGTTTCAAAGTAAGGCGAGGGAAAAAGTTTCGTTCGCGAAACGCCGTTACTTGAAACGGTCGTTTCTCCTAAACCGTGCATCGGAATCGAACGAACTACATATCAAAACGAAGCTCGTAACATGAGCTATCTAATCATGGCAGTGGTCATAATCTAGCAGGGGGTTCTCGGGTCCTAATGCTATGCACAAAAACAGTCCAAAGAAAATCGGACGTTACGACGGCTATGTTTACGCGATTTCCAAATTTTAAACCATACAAAACCAACCACAAACCAACCTCAAATCCAACATACAACCAACATCCATCCTTATCACATCATAACAACCCCAACCAATTCAATTTAATCATTCATACTTATGCTTAAACTTAACTTTAATCATACTTAAGTTTCTTTAAATCAAAACCACAACAATTACCATTCCATTTCACTACCATTCCAAATCCCAAACTCTAAATCATAACAACAAGCTACAATATCAACCCACTAATCAAAATCATCTTATAATATATAGGAATCTAGGGTTTGGAGATGGTATACCTTCCTTGAAGTGGTGGGTGGAGCTAGGAAGCCTTAAGAAGCTTGGAGAAGTCTTAAGAATGCTTGGATCTTCAAGAAAAACAAGAAAAAGTTCAAGTTAAAAACTTGAAAACACTATTCATTGTCTTCTTCTTTGATTAAATGAAGAAGATTGAGAAGGAATTAATGGCTTAAACTCATGATATAGTCCTAACTAAGCATGAAGATGATTAGGGAATTATCTTACCAATTTAGAAAGCTTGGATCTTGGATTTTGAATTTCTCTTGCCTTTTGAATAGTGAAAAGCCGTGAGCAATGAAGAACAAAGCCTTGGTTGCTTTTGATTTTTGATGAAAATGATTTTACTTGGCTTGGTTGATTGGTTTTTGTGCTTGCTTTAGTCAATTACTTTCTTGCCCTTGAAATTGTGTGGTTACAAAGCTACCACACCTCCTTCCTTCCCATGTCATGCTTATGTCATCCTCATGATGTCATCCTCCCTTCCTTGTCCTCTTTCTATTGGTTGGATGACATCCTTCCCGCTAATCCCTTTGATTAACTTCCTAATCGTTTGCCTAATGACCGCTGATCTGTTATACGGTTCGCTTAACTTTCGTTCTCGTTTATCGTTTGAAGGATCACACCCGGGATCTTATTACTTAGGTTCCCTTAACCTTTCTCAATACATTATATTCCTTTTTATGATCCTCTATTATAATCCTTTAATTTAAATCCTTTTTATCCTGTTACCTTATACTCAATTCTCTCCGTATCTTGTGGATTTCCGGGAAAAACCAAAGTGTTCGGAATTGGATTCTGACGATCTTTACATACACTTATATACTTCATAGAGTACTAATAATATCCCAGAATATCCATAACAGAACCCCTACATAGTGTGGCGTGAAAAGTTTTCTCATTCAGCTAAAACACTATTCACAAGGGTTACAAAAAGTTGAAAAATTTTGGGGTTATTACAGTCTCCCCTCCTTAAAAGGATTCCGTCCCGGAATCAAACAGAAAACAAATGGGGGTACTTTTCTAGCATTGTGCTCTCTAGTTCCCAAGTTGATTCTTCCACATTATGATTCTGCCATAGTACTCTGACTAGCTTGATCACTTTGTTCCGAAGCACCTGCTCCTTCTTATCCATAATCTTTACTGGCTTCTCCACGTAAGTTAGATCTGGCTGCATATCCACCTGCCCGTACTCCACTATGTGCCTGGCATCCCGATGATACCTCCTTAGCATTGACACATGGAACACATTATGAACTTGTTGCAAATTAGGGGGTAGGGCTAGCTCGTAAGCTAACTTTCCAATCCGTCTTAATATCTCAAAAGGTCCAATGTATCTTGGGCTTAGTTTTCCTTTCTTTTCGAACCTCATTAATCCCTTCCAAGGGGATACTTTCAGCAGTACTAAGTCCCCTACTTCATATTCCTTGTCCTTTCGGGCTAGGTCTGCATATTTCTTTTGTCTGTCTTGGGCTGCTACAAGTCGCCCTCTGATAAGATCCACTATATCCTTGGTCCTTTGGACCACTTCGGGTCCGAGCATCTTCCGCTCTCCTACTTCATCCCAGTATAAGGGAGATCGACACCTTCTTCCGTACAGGGCCTCATAAGGCGGCATTTCGAGGCTAGCATGAAAGCTATTGTTATAAGAAAACTCGATCAACGGCAAGTGATCATCCCAACTTCCTTTAAGGTCTATTGCACAGACTCTCAACATATCCTCTAGTGTCTGGATGGTCCTTTCACTCTGTCCATCCGTTTGGGGATGGTACGCGGTACTCATATTTAACTTGGTCCCCACACATTCCTGAAAGCTCCTCCAAAATCTGGAGTTAAACCTGGGGTCTCGGTCTGAGACAATGGACGATGGGACTCCATGTCGTGTCACTATTTCCTTAAGGTAAATGTCCACCAGTCTATCGACTGTGTATCTCTCATTAATAGGAATGAAATGAGCTGACTTTGTCAGTCGGTCTATAATTACCCAAATGGCGTCGTGATTGGCTTTCGTCCTTGGCAAGCCTACAACAAAATCCATCGCTATCTGTTCCCATTTCCATTCGGGAATCTCCAGGGGTCGCAAAAGTCCACTGGGTCTCTGGTGCTCTGCCTTTACTCTTTGGCAAGTCAAACACTTGTTTACCCATTCTGCTACGTCCCTCTTCATGTTGGGCCACCAATAATATTCCTTCAAATCCCTATACATCTTGGTACTTCCTGGGTGAATGGAATACCTTGAACTATGGCTTTCATCCAAAATCTCATCTTTAAGTTCTTGAACATTCGGAACCCAAATTCGGTAGGAGTACCTCATTATCCCATTATCATCTTTTTCAGTATGGATCTCCTCTCCAGTCATTGACTCTCTGCCTTCATTCATTATTTTCTCCTGGCACAATCTGATTTTTTTCCAATAACTCGGGCTGCATTGAGATCTCAAAAAGCTTTTCAGTTCCGGTTCCGGTTACCTTTACTTCTATTTCCATTCTCTCAAAATCCCTTATCAACTCTTCCGAAGTCGTTATCATTCTGAGTCTTTCCTTTCTACTAAGGGCATCAGCCACCACATTGGCTTTCCCTGGATGATAGAGAATCTCACAATCATAGTCCTTGATTAGTTCTAACCATCTCCTCTGGCGCATGTTGAGCTCTTTCTGCGTAAATATGTACTTGAGGCTCTTATGGTCTGTGAAAAT
Source organism: Apium graveolens (assembly GCF_009905375.1). Taxonomy (NCBI): domain Eukaryota; kingdom Viridiplantae; phylum Streptophyta; class Magnoliopsida; order Apiales; family Apiaceae; genus Apium; species Apium graveolens. Next base: position 126,361,055 of record NC_133657.1, on the reverse strand, counting down.
CTCGCACTTCTCTCCATACAAGTAGTGCCTCCAAATTTTTAAAGCAAATACTATTGCCGCGAGCTCAAGGTCATGAGTAGGATATCTAACCTCGTATTCCTTCAATTGTCTCGACGCATACGCAATAACTCTACCGTGCTGCATAAGCACACATCCTAATCCTTTGTGCGACGCGTCACTATATATCACAAAATCTCCTTTTCCGTCCGGCAATGCCAATACCGGAGCCGTTATCAACCTTTTCTTTAATTCCTGAAAACTGTTCTCGCATTTCTTCGTCCATTCAAACTTCTCTGTCTTACGAGTAAGTCGTGTCAAAGGGGCTGCGATCTTCGTAAAGTCCTGTACAAATCTACGATAGTAGCCGGCCAATCCTATGAAACTCCTTACCTCTGTGGGTGTGGTTGGCCTTTCCCAATTTGAGACCGCCTTTATCTTGGAGGGGTCGACCAATACTCCTTCTTTATTGATCACATGTCCTAAAAACTGTACTTCATTCCGCCAGAATTCACACTTCGAGAATTTGGCATATAACTGCTCCTCTCTGAGTATTCCTAGAGCTATCCTCAAATGCTCTGCATGTTCTGCCTCAGTCCTTGAGTAGATCAAAATATCATCGATAAAAACTATCATACACTTGTCCAAGTACTTCTTAAATACTCTATTCATTAAATCCATGAAAGCCGCTGGGGCGTTGGTTAATCCAAAGGACATTACCAAGAACTCATAATGCCCATACCTGGTACGGAACGCTGTCTTGGAAATATCTTCGGGTTTAATCTTTAGTTGGTGATATCCAGTTCTCAGGTCAATCTTGGAAAAATAAACAGCATCCTTTAGCTGGTCGAACAGATCGTCTATTCTAGGCAATGGGTACCTGTTCTTTATGGTTAGCTTGTTCAACTCTCGATAGTCTATGCACAACCTCATGCTCCCATCTTTCTTCTTAACAAATAAAACTGGTGCTCCCCACGGAGACACACTGGGTCTTATCATACCCTTATCCAAGAGTTCCTGCAATTGGATAGCTAATTCCTTCATTTCTAACGGGGCTAACCGGTAAGGTGCTTTTGAAACTGGCGCCGTCCCTGGGGCCAACTCAATAGCGAATTCAATCACTCTATCGGGTGGTAATCCCGGAAGGTCTTGTGGGAATACATCTTCAAATTCGTTGACTACTGGAATATCTTGCAAGTTGGGCACCTCCTTCTGCGTGTCCACCACATAGGCTAGGTAAGCCTCACTTCCTTTTCGTAGCATCCTTTTGGCCTGGGCCATAGTCAAAAATTTCTGCGTCTGCCTCTTTCCTCTAAATATAACTTCTTTCTTCCCGGGGATATTTAACTTAACTTTCTTCCCTTTACAGTCTATCTGAGCATCGTTGCTAGATAGCCAGTCCATTCCCAAAATCACATCAAACTCCCCTAATTTAAAAGGAATCAGATCAACACTGAAAGATTGCTCCCCTATGCCTATCTCACAGGCGGGGTGAATCTGGTTAACAGGAATAATTTCATGATTGGCTATTTCTACTTGTAAGGGTTCTATCAAGGGTTCAGCCTTAAGTCTTAACTTACGCGCAAGGTCCTTCGATATAAAAGATTTAGTTGCTCCCGAATCAAATAAAACATTTGCACTGACTGAATTTAGAGAAAGGGTACCTGCTATCACATCTGAATCTTTCATAGCATCCTGGACTGTCATGTTGAAAGTCCTCGCAGTAGGTGGCTTATTAGAAGCAGCCCTGCTTGCTCCCGAAGCTGCTGGTTTGTTCATTGGGCATTCCTTCTTCCAATGACCCGGGCGTCCATACCGATGACAATTGATGGTTGGAACGACGGCAGGGATTGATGATGGGCACTTAGTTGAATAGTGGCCTTCCCGACCGCACTTAAAACAGGTTACTGGCCTTCCTTTACACTCCCCAGTGTGATTCCTTCCACATATGTTACAGGCTGGCAATGGGGGTCGAGACTGGTTGAAATAGGACATTCTTGACTTCTGGCCGCCCTGGCTCACACTCACACTCATTGGCCGCTTAAACCCAATGTTCCTTCCTGGTAGGGACACTGCTCCTCGATTAAATCTAGTTGGGAAGCTCCTTCCTGCGGAACCTCCACCCATGCTCATACTTTTCCTCTTTATTCCTTTCTCCTCTCTTTCCTTCTGCATCTGTTCACTTCCAACTTCTACAATCGTTGCCTTTTGCACCAGAGTGGCATAGTCCGTAAGCTCAAGGATTTCCACCCTATTCTGGATCCACGGTTTCAGTCCCTGCTGAAACCTCCTAGCTTTCTTTTCCTCGGTGCTCACAAACTCCGGCACAAACCTTGATAACTCAGTAAATTTCGCCTCGTACTCTGCTACAGACAAGTTATTCTGCTTTAGCTCCAAGAACTTGAGCTCCATCTGGCTTTCCATAAACCTCGGGAAATACTTCCCCAGAAACAACTTACTAAATCTCTCCCAGGTTATAATAGCATCTGTCTCCATGTTTTTCTTGGCCTCCCACCAGTAGTTAGCTTCTCCTTTCAGAAGGTAGGTAGCAAATACAGTCTTCTGTGCCTCCTCGGTACTCAAAATCTCAAAAGATTTCTCCATTTCCTTTAACCATGCCCTTGCCTCAACTGGGTCGGCTGATCCGTGGAACTCAGGGGGCTTAAGGGACTTAAAAGCCCTGAAAGAGTTTGCCACAGCATTGTTACTTCCTTGAGGGGGTGGGTTGGGTTGACGTTCCAAATTCTGCCTTAGGAGTTGCATGAACTGGCTCACGGGATCCATGCCTGGGTTTGGTACTGGTTGCTCAACCTCGGTTTCTCCTTCTTCAGCCTCTATCTCAAATCCCTCAACATCATATGTTTCCTCTTCCTTTTCATACAGGGAGTCATCCTGTTCCACATAATCCTCATCTTCCTCTTCACTGTGTTCTTGGTTTCTATTGTCCTGATTATGGCTTTCCTGGTCCTCAGATCCAGGGTTCGCCCTAGTTCCAATCTTTCTTGGCGGCATGATTCTGATAATAATAAAAACAATTATTGGGAAAATTCAACGTTAGGTCACAATCATATACATCATTGTGCCTTGCACGGCTCTTATAATGGGGAGAACGTATATCGCAATCCTATTATTTTAAGAAAGTTCTAATACGAAGTGCAGTAATAATAATGATAAAACAGTGATCACGTCACTATGGAACTGAACCGAAAGGAAACAAATATATACATAATGCGAGAAATACATAGTTTGATCTGGTCAAAAGTACAACAGTGCTACAGTCATCTATCCCAAAAGTGATACACAAGAGTCTATCTGTCTAGTCAGAAAAAGGGATGCTATATACAAGTCAATTATCCCGGAAAATTGGCTCTTACTAAGGCCTCGGCTAACTAGACAACTAGACTATTCCATCATCAATCCCGAATCACACACCGGAGCGGGTCAGCTCCCAAACCCTTTCCATCGCACGACGGAAGATATAGTCGGCCTGCCGCCTGGAGATCCTACCATGCCTGTCCCCCTGGAGAGATCTGAGTCTCGCTCGGGACGTGAGCTCTATCCCCGTAAGCTCCCTCCTCAAGGATCGGGGTATAGAAGCTCTGGTCTCATAAGCTCGGGTACGCCTACCCGCCCTCTCTGCATCCAACTCCCTCCTGGCCTCATCTAGTCGGCCCTCGGCAACAGCCACTCGGGTCCTCAATACATCCTGAACATATCCATGAGCTAACGAAGACTGCCTGTGGGCAGGGTCAAGAGGTGGTGAATCCGGAGCCGCTGAGGGTGCCTCCTCGGTCTGCCTAGGCTCGGAAGTATGGGTCTCTGAGCTGTCATCATCAGGAATCCAAGATAGTGGTGGAGGGGTAGGGGCTCTGACCACCGGAAGTGTGGGTAGAGGGACACCAGCATACACTACCATAGATCCAACACGCTCCTCAGCTACTGGGACCTCATCCGGGTCCTCCTCATCTGGAATAGCAATAACCTCTGTCTCTGACTCCTCTGAGGGGTCCTCCTCATCTGAAACAGCAATGACCTCCGTCTCAGGCTCCTCTGGGGGGTCCTCCTCATCCTCCTCCATCTCAGGCTCCTCCTGATCCTCAACATCTAGCAATGCCTCATCATGCTCACGCTCGAACATCTCAGGGTCCTCTATCTCAGGCGCCTACACATTAAACGAGCTAAGTTACTATCATGATACTTATAAGGGTTCCCATAAGGGTTTTAACTGTCAGCACTACTTTAAGTAGTCCGACCATGAACTTGGCAAGAGTTCTTATTATCTTTGTGAGTTTGTTATTATATCGTCGCATCATCTCTGAGGTTTATAACGCTTAGCTCTGATACCATTTCTGTAACACCCCCAGATCCGGGGTCGGGGATCCGGGTTGTCACGGTCTTTCTTTCCACAATATCACTTCACTTAATTAATAATAAATAACCTCATGCTGTGACCCCACACTAACACACACCACAACCCGTTATAGTCTCAGAGATGAAATTGAAATAAGTACAAGTCTTTGAATCCACAATTTAAAATTATTACAACCCAAAATGATTACTTGATAATTTACAGTTAATTGCCATTATCTGCCACAAGTTATAATTATACATAATTTGATTCTCAAAAGTAGATGGTCTGAACTACAATGGATCTACCTCTGCAGCTATAGCAGCCACAACATCATCGGGAAGACGCGGGGCGCTTCCCACACGCTTGCACTGGGTCTGCTGGAGTCTGGCCATCTCTCCTAACTGTTGTTGTGTGATGAAGAAATAAAGCAAGAGTGAGCCTTACAGCTCGCAAGATAATACATAGTGATAACAATAATATAAGTATCTAAATGGATACTCACTAGAATCTTTATCGTGTGTAAGATAATTACTTACTAGATATAATGTAAAAACAAGGAATGAAGTTACCAATACTTCACCACACTTATATCATTTATAAAGCTACTTGAACTACCACCGTTCAAAGTATTATAAGTTTTAAGAAAAACATCCCATAGATGAGACCACAAGTTGAGACTTGAATAGATTCAATCTTTGAAATATTATTGAATGAAAAAAAAGTTATGAGATACTTTATTTAGTCCCGATATATATATATCCACATATATATATCTCTAAAACATTTCCTGGAACCTCTGTTATGTAAAGTATGAACAGAGTTGCAATATCCAATAAATTTGGAAGGAAAAGAAAACCTTTGGCATAAACCAGATATCTTGCTGATCAGGCAAAGATACCCATAAGTAACCTTTTCTACTAGTAGATGGACGAATTCCCCACTGGTCATCACCCTGGTCATAATTAGGACCTTATGCTGGACTGCCACTCAGCCACTTATGCATTTGATGGACTCCCACTGAGCCACTTACACTATCATGGACGCCCACTGAGCCCATGTTGCTTATGCCGACTCAATAGATGGACTTACTTCCCGAACGTTGGGTAAGTAATCAATTCATTTACCAAAACTGCAACCTTGTTGCGAATATAAAATACACCACAGAGCCGGATCCCTCAGGTTTTAAGCGAGTATTTAAATCCCCTTAAAAAGGAAGATCTTAAATATAAAATTGAGTTTTGGGATCCGCTCTAACTTTTAAAAATCATTTTGAAGACTCGAAAACACTTTATAGAGTGTTTGGAGTAAAGCTGATTTAATGAAGTAAATCAGTCCCCAGAATATTTAGAAAATGACTGAATATTATTATTTAAATAATATTCCCATAAGAATAATCTTTATAAAAATAATTGAAGTAGAAGTATTAAAACTTATACTTGAAACGAGTATTAAATAACCAAAGATATACTTATATGAAAGTATTATCTTTATTTGAATAATCGAAAATAAGTTTGATTATTAACACCTTATTCTTTAATAAAATAAAGAATATATTTCAGCAAATAATCGGAGTCATAGATCCTCAAATGAATATTCAAATAATATTCATTAAATAATATAAACTGAGTCATAAGCCCTCGAATGAATATTCAAATAATATTCAATTAATAAAATAAAAGGAGTCATAAGTCCTCCGATGAATATTCAAATCATATTGAAATAATAAAATAAACTGAGTCATAACCCTCGAATGAATATTCAAATAATATTCATTAAATAATATAAAAGAGTCTTAAGTCCTCGAATGAATATTCAAAATAATATTCATTAAATAATATAAAAGAGTCATAAGTCCTCGAATGAATATTCAAAATAATATTCATTTAATATAAAGGAGTCATACGCCTTCGAATAATATTCGAAATAATACTCAATAATAAAATAAAGTTTAAAGTTATCGAATAAACCTTATTCGATTAATAGTTTGGAAAAACTATAACCATATATATATATAAATATATATATATATATCCATATCCATGTATACAAAATGTACTCGGGATCCTCGACTCCCGGTTTTAGAAAATATTTTCACCTTTGGGTCCCTATACTAAGGGTATATGCAAGTTACCGCTATCCTCTAGCATAGGTATTATCAACTGAACCAACAGATATATATTCCAAGAATATAAAACAGGCATGCATATATACCATATCACATGCTACAATATATCGCATCATTTGCTAATTATCCAACATGCATCTATCGCAAGATAATGCAAATACATATATTCATCACAACAACAGTATAACGGATAGAATACTTGCCTGAGCGACTTGGGGGTGAGAAAGGCTCGGGACGAGTCTGATAACCTATAAACAACAAGTAAGTTGGAATTAAACCAAAATCACTTGTAAACCTATACTTTAACTAACTTAGACTCTAACGCTTGTTTTGCGCTCACCGATTCGCTTAAGTCACTCGGGTACCCTCGGCTCCACCATTTTTAATAATTTAACCTTTACGAGTTTTAAAGCGATTCCTTCGCGAATGTCTTACCAACTGCCTAACACACTTACCATAAATGTTTCATACATTAATTAACCCTTTTTGGTCTTTAACCTATGTTTCAAAGTAAGGCGAGGGAAAAAGTTTCGTTCGCGAAACGCCGTTACTTGAAACGGTCGTTTCTCCTAAACCGTGCATCGGAATCGAACGAACTACATATCAAAACGAAGCTCGTAACATGAGCTATCTAATCATGGCAGTGGTCATAATCTAGCAGGGGGTTCTCGGGTCCTAATGCTATGCACAAAAACAGTCCAAAGAAAATCGGACGTTACGACGGCTATGTTTACGCGATTTCCAAATTTTAAACCATACAAAACCAACCACAAACCAACCTCAAATCCAACATACAACCAACATCCATCCTTATCACATCATAACAACCCCAACCAATTCAATTTAATCATTCATACTTATGCTTAAACTTAACTTTAATCATACTTAAGTTCCTTTAAATCAAAACCACAACAATTACCATTCCATTTCACTACCATTCCAAATCCCAAACTCTAAATCATAACAACAAGCTACAATATCAACCCACTAATCAAAATCATCTTATAATATATAGGAATCTAGGGTTTGGAGATGGTATACCTTCCTTGAAGTGGTGGGTGGAGCTAGGAAGCCTTAAGAAGCTTGGAGAAGTCTTAAGAATGCTTGGATCTTCAAGAAAAACAAGAAAAAGTTCAAGTTAAAAACTTGAAAACACTATTCATTGTCTTCTTCTTTGATTAAATGAAGAAGATTGAGAAGGAATTAATGGCTTAAACTCATGATATAGTCCTAACTAAGCATGAAGATGATTAGGGAATTATCTTACCAATTTAGAAAGCTTGGATCTTGGATTTTGAATTTCTCTTGCCTTTTGAATAGTGAAAAGCCGTGAGCAATGAAGAACAAAGCCTTGGTTGCTTTTGATTTTTGATGAAAATGATTTTACTTGGCTTGGTTGATTGGTTTTTGTGCTTGCTTTAGTCAATTACTTTCTTGCCCTTGAAATTGTGTGGTTACAAAGCTACCACACCTCCTTCCTTCCCATGTCATGCTTATGTCATCCTCATGATGTCATCTTCCCTTCCTTGTCCTCTTTCTATTGGTTGGATGACATCCTTCCCGCTAATCCCTTTGATTAACTTCCTAATCGTTTGCCTAATGACCGCTGATCTGTTATACGGTTCGCTTAACTTTCGTTCTCGTTTATCGTTTGAAGGATCACACCCGGGATCTTATTACTTAGGTTCCCTTAACCTTTCTCAATACATTATATTCCTTTTTATGATCCTCTATTATAATCCTTTAATTTAAATCCTTTTTATCCTGTTACCTTATACTCAATTCTCTCCGTATCTTGTGGATTTCCGGGAAAAACCAAAGTGTTCGGAATTGGATTCTGACGATCTTTACATACACTTATATACTTCATAGAGTACTAATAATATCCCAGAATATCCATAACAGAACCCCTACATAGTGTGGCGTGAAAAGTTTTCTCATTCAGCTAAAACACTATTCACAAGGGTTACAAAAAGTTGAAAAATTTTGGGGTTATTACATGGCAACATTGGAAAAACTCTGGGATATGGCAATATCAATCTTGGGAATGTCATCATTGTAAAAGTAGCTCTTGTCTCAGGACTTAAACATAATTTGTTGAGTGTTAGTCAAATCTGTGACAGAGGTTATCATGTGTATTTCTTTGAAGAACACTGTGAAGTTGTAAGCAAATCTACAGGCAAAGTTGTTCTGAAAGGATACAGGCATGGTAACATTTATGAAGCCAAGCTTTCAACAAGTACTGATAGTTCTGTAATCTGTCTGTTAAGTAGAGCATCAATTGAAGAAAGCTGTAATTGGCACAAGAAACTCTCTCACTTAAATTTCAACAATATAAATGAACTAGTCAAGAAAGATCTTGTGAGAGGACTGCCAAAATCAGTATTTGCTCCTGATGGCCTTTGTGATTCATGTCAGAAGGTAAAACAAAGAAAATCTTCATTCAAGAGCAAGACTGAATCATCAATTCTTGAGTCTTATCACCTACTACATGTTGATCTATTTGGTCCAGTGAATGTCATGTCTATTGGAAAGAAGAAATATGATGTGGTCATAGTGGATGAGTTCACCAGATACACATGGGTGTATTTCTTGCACACAAAAAGTGAAACTGCATCTATCTTGATTGATCATGTCAAACAACTGGATAAATTGGTCAAAGACTCTGTGAAAATCATAAGAAGTGATAATGGCACTGAGTTTAAGAATTTGATTATGGAAGAGTTCTGAAAAAACCATAGAATAAAGCAGGAATTCTCTGCTCCTGGAACTCCAAAGAAAAATGGAGTTGTTGAAAGAAAGAATAGAACTCTTATTGAAGTTGCACGAACTATGCTTGTTGAAGCAAAGTTACCAACCTATTTTTGGGCTGAAGCTGTGCAGACTGCTTGTTTTACTCAGAATGTAACACTTATCAACAAGCATGGAAAGATACCATATGAGATGGTGAAGAAAAAGAAGCCAAATCTGAAGTATTTTCATGTATTTGGATGCAAGTGTTTTGTTCTTAAGACTCATCCTGAACAGCTATCCAAATTTGATCTAAAAGCTGATGAAAGAATTTTTGTTGGATATCCACTTTCCACAAAATCCTTTAGAGTCTACAATTTAAGAATAAGGGTTGTCATGGAATCTATCAATGTCTCCTTTGATGATAAGAAAATTACTGGAATTGAAGATTTCAATGATCATGATCAGCTGAGATTTGAAAGTGAAGTTTTAAATTCTGCTTCTGTAAATCCTGACAGTCTAAATCCTGACAGTCCAAATCCTGATACTGCAAACTCTGATGGATTAAACTCTGATGTTATTGAAACTGTGGTGACTACGCCAAAGCAATATGCACCTGTGCAGGGGGAGCATATTGAAGATCCAACCACATCTCAAGAAGCATCAGAATCTACAACAGGCTCTTCAAGTTCTGATTCATCAAGTTCTGATGGGCCAAGTTCTGATAATTCTGGAAACTCATATTCTGATATTTCTGGAAACTCAAATTCTGAAGGATCCAACTCAGAGAGCATTATTTCAAGGGGATCATCAGAAAATGTTGATGGAGATAGCATGGATCATGGGGGAGCATCCAGTTCTAGAAATAACCTTCCATCTGCAAGGAAGTGGACTAAAGCACATACACCTGACTTAATTATTGGAAATCCTGATGCAGGTGTCAGAACTAGAACAGCTACATCAAATGAATGTCTCTATCATTCTTTTCTTTCTCAGACTGAACCAAAGAAAGTGGAAGAAGCTCTTCAAGATGCTGATTGGGTACAAGCAATACAGGAAGAGTTAAATGAATTTGAAAGAAATAAAGTCTGGACCCTAGTGCCAATACCAAAGAACAGATCTGTTGTTGGTACAAAGTGGGTGTTTAGAAATAAAACTGATAGTGATGGCATAATTACAAGGAATAAAGCAAGGCTGGTTGCAAAAGGATACTCTCAACAGGAGGGAATTGATTATGATGAAACATTTGCACCAGTTGCTAGATTCGAAGCCATAAGGATTTTTTTGGCTTATGCTGCTCACAAAAAGTTTAAGGTCTTTCAAATGGATGTGAAAAGTGCTTTTCTTAATGGAGAATTAAAAGAGGAAGTATATGTTGAACAACCTCCAGGCTTTGTAGATCCCAAATTTCCTAATCATGTCTACAGGCTTGATAAAGCACTTTATGGCCTTAAGCAAGCTCCAAGAGCATGGTATGAGACATTGGCTCAGTTTCTTCTGGAAAGTGGATTTAACAGAGGGACTATTGACAAAACATTATTCTATCTCAACCATGGAAAGGACTTACTTTTGGTGCAGATATATGTTGATGATATCATTTTTGGTTCTACAAATGACAGACTTTGTAAGAAGTTTGACAAGCTAATGCAGTCAAGATATCAAATGAGTATGATGGGAGAACTTAGCTATTTTCTGGGCCTTCAAGTCAAGTAGAATAAAGAAGGAACTTTTATTTGTCAATCTAAGTACACCAGAAATTTGTTGAAGAAGTTTGGAATTCAAGATTGTTCAAGTGCATCCACTCATATGGCCACTACAACAAAATTGGATAAGGATACTGGTACATCAATAGATATTACTGATTACAGAGGTATGATTGGCTCACTACTCTATCTAACTGCAAGTCAGATATCATGTATGCTACCTGTATTTGTGCAAGATTTCAAGCAGATCCAAAAGAACCTCACTTAACAGCTGTGAAAAGAATTTTCAAGTACCTTAAGGGTATAGCTGATCTGGGATTGTGGTATCCTAGATAATCAGACTTTAAGCTAATAGGTTACTCAGATGCAGATTTTGCAGGATGCAAAATTGACAGGAAAAGTACAAGTGGAAGCTGCCAATTTTTTGGAGGCAGATTGGTTTTTTGGTTTAGCAAGAAACAGAAGTCAATTTCCATATCAACTGCAGAAGCAGAATACATTGCTGCAGGAAACTGTTGTGCACGGATTCTTTGGATGAAGAATTAGTTACTGGATTATGGGTTAGAATTTTCTAAAATCCCTATTTACTGTGATAATCAAAGTGCTATTACTATGACAGGTAATCCAGTTCAACACTCAATGACAAAGCACATCAGCATTAGGTACCACTTCATAAGGGAACATGTGGATGAAAGTACAGTGGAATTGCATTTTTTCCAACAGATCAACAACTAGCAGATATCTTCACAAAACTACTGTGTGAAGCTACTTTTACAAGATTGGTAAATGAACTTGGAATGGTTTCAGGTTCTTTCTCTAAATCTGCCTAGTTTATGTTCTGATACATCTGACTTTATGATCAGTATTTACAGATATTACTATCTTTGTGTATTATGTGCTTAAATTGAATTTGTTTAAGTGCTGATTGTTGTCTGATGTGAATTTCTAAACTCTGATAGTGATATGGATATTTCTGTGACTATTCGATCCAATGAGGATAAATGTGCTAGATGTTGACCTAGTAGTCTTTAAATACTAAAGATCCTATGTTTGAAGTAATTATTTATGTGGAAATCTTTTTAACACAAGCAAATTCTGATATTGAGCTTAGTTGAAGTTTACTTTGTGTATCTTATTACTAAATCAAACACTAGAATAGTGCTTCTTATCTGTTAAGTTCTGATATTAGTAAATCTGATGGATGTACTAAGTGTTGATAAGCCTCACTTATCAAAAGAAAAGGAAAAGAAAAGGAATAAAAAAAATATCAGGTACTCCTTTGAGATCTAGAGTAAAAATGTGGAAGGGAAGACCCAAGTGCATTGCTGGTATTAAGTAATATGCATTAGAAAAGCAAAATAAAATTTTCTTGGTGACTTTTCACATTCTCTGATTACTGGAGAAATACTCTAATAACAGCATAAATTCTGATAAGCAGTCGTGACTCACTTACACTGAGAAGCCACCGTAAAAAGGAATTTCAAAAGATGCATAAAATGAGCACAAAACAGTTGAGGTGGACTCATGCATGAACTCATTCTATAGTAGACTTCAGAATAGTGACATATTTTGAGCAAAGTTCTTAGTTATGCCTTATTTCTAAGATGTACTGAAGTGAATCAGACTTTACTCTTTATCTGATATTTAGCTTAATGCACACACATACACTCCATATGAATGATGAAAATTACAGTGGTGATAAATTTTGTTTTAGATGAACAGTTTAAGTGTTAGTTGCATAAATTCTGAGGACAAGTTCTGATGGAAGTTCTGATGATTAAGTTCTGTTGAACCCATATGAGTATTTATGTGAAGAATTACAGGAATAAACATTCACTTTTCGAGTAAAGGAGTCATATTCTGATGACTTTTAAATTCTGATAATAATCAAGTTCTGATGCTGATGTGGCAGTATTTATTTACTTGGTTTATTTTTGGTCATTACTTGAACGTTCATATTTTTACAGAATATTGGTTTATGTGAGATAAATCAGTCATAATCATTATGGGTTAGTGGTTAACGTGTATGTCCTGAAAAACTGCATGTGCACGCTAATTATTGCTTATTTTACGTGCACATTAACTCCTGTTCACATGGTGCCAGGTGTAAAGTGTATCACATGCTTCAAAAATACAATTGTTGAGTGGAGAGAGTATATATATGAGAGATAAAAGATTTTCTCATCTTTTACTTACTTTTCTATTCTAAATCTCTTTTACTTTCTCTCTCTCTCTCTCTCTTATTTTCTGAAGTTATTTTTCTCTCAGGACATTAGCAAAGCTGGGTCAGTTGAAGAGATCTTACATACGGAGGGAATGGAGTTTCTTCTTTGACTGCATAACCAATGCTTTTGCAAACAAATGTTCTAATTTTGATGCAATCCCCATATTCAGCCAACAAATCGGGTATGCTCTCATTAACCAAACTGATTTTGATTATGCAAGTGTTGTCTTAGGTTTCATTGGGGATAGAATTAAAGAAGACAGAAATACTGTTTACTTTGCTAGATTCTGTCAGCTTATTTATAGTTTTTGTTGTGATGATAAGCCCCAATCAGCTAGTGAATTAATTTCATCATTTAGACTAGCTAAAAGAGCTTTTAATGACTTATTATCTATTGATAATAAGAAGGATGTGTTAAGACCCCTCCAAGTTCCTTTATCTGTCAAACAAGCCTTAATAACCTATGATCCAGTTAAATACATTGAACTATATCCTGATGTCCAACCATCAGAACCTCAACCATCAGCACCTACCACCTCCACACAACCACCTCAAACTTCAGAACCACAACCATCAGCACATCCAGTGAAGCCTTCATCTTCAAGACCAAAGAGGACAAAGAATGTATAACGACTCGTGTATTTTTATTTTATTTCTAATATTTGGAAGTGTAATAAAAGTTTAAGTAAATAAATAAAGGTGTGTATTGATTTTGGCAGCAGTTACTGATTGTTATTTAATTATTTATGATTTGTTAATATGTGGAATTGGAATTATGTGGTTTATTGGCGAGTTATATGATTTTATTTCGCTTGTAAAAGTAAATTTATGGTAATTTTAATTTCATAAACATTTGGACTTTATAAAATTGAGAAATCAATATTTTGTTAACAATTTATTTTTAAATGATTTTCTGAGTATGTTAAATGCTAAAATCCATATTTAATTATGGGAATCTTTAAAAATTATAAAATTTATATTTTATTAAGTTCGTATTATTCGAAGAATTTTAAAATTATTTTGGGAATTTTCAGGAATCGTTTCATGCGCGCATCGCTTCGTTATTTATTAAAAAGCGGGTATGCAGCGCAACCCAGAATTGTTTTAAAATTCTGAAACTTATGATTTAAATAATTTTGGAATATTTGTATCATATTAACCCTGTTACGGCGATGTTCTGATTAATATTTATTTATAAATTGGACCCTTAAAAATAGATTAAAACAGCGTGTCGGGCTTGCAGTCAGTTGAAATAAAAATAAAAACGACACGTATCCAACAAAGTTGGACACGTGTCGTGTGTTGGTTAAGTCAGGAGCTGAGTAATCGGTTGTGGGGGGGGATAAACATCATTTTCTTGTCTCTCTCTCTCGACTGTATCTTGGTTCTATGTTCTCTTTCTCTCTCGAATTTTTCGAGTTTTGCTCGGCTTTTCTTCTCGGCTATCATCCTCTTCTTCTTTGTTGTTTCCCTGGGCTTCATTCCTTCTACTGTTTCTTTCCGGCTTGTTTTTCCGGTGAGCCGCCGCTGTGTTTTTCAGTTTGGCTTGGTTCAATTCTTGCTCAGTTGGTATACATATACATATATATATACATGTGTGTGCTCTGTGTGTGCATATGTGTTGTGTTGTGTGTGTTGTGCTGTGTGCAGTGTGTGTGTGGGGGGGGCGGTGCGTGGCCGTGTGTGTGGCTGTGATTGCTGCTCTGTGGTTTTTCGGTTGGGCCTGTGTATTCAGGCCTTGGTTCTGTTGTTGGGCCTTACAGTTATGTTAACTGTTGGGCTTGTGGTTTGGATTTGGTGGGCTTTTATGCTCTGTTGGGTTGGTTTATTGCAGATTTTAATTTTGTTTAAATTCCATTATTGCAGGAAATTATTGATTAATATTCGTGATATTAATTATTCGTGTTGGAAATGGTTTTAAAATAATCGGTATAATTTATTTGGGAACCCGTAATATGTCGGGCGCCAATAAATTGTGCCACCGTTGACGATGAACTTCGGTGAGTCAACGGTGGACGGTGATGACGATGTTCTGAGTCCTAAATTTTATAAATAAATAAATAAAATAATTATGTAAATTATGTTGGATTTAAATAACTTATTTTGATTGGTAATGGGTTGTACGGAATAATGTTGTGGATTGTTGGGAATTGTTGACGTCGATTATAATCGACGGGTAGTCTTATAAATAAAGAAGTTGCTGCCAAAATTTTCTAAAAATATATTTGTAATCGTACATAATTATGTGTTACATATTACCCCTATTTACGATCGAGAGATGTGATTACATGATTATGTGTATAATAATAATACGAGTCGAGTTGTCGGATTTGGGTTATTAGGATTTGAGGATATCAAGCATGTCGGTATAACTAATTAGGGTATTCTGTACTTGTAGATCCCAGTCGAGTTGTTCCAGGATCAAAGTCAGCGTGAAAGCTATTAGGGTTTGTAAAGCGTTGCAAGGCAAGTACCCCTGACCATTCTTTTATGGTTCAGTGTATATGAATAGCTAAATGCTTTATTCTCGTAATGGAATAGAAATGTTTTAAGTTATGTATCCCCTGTAGTTATAAAATTACTGTTTTCAAATTGTTTTGGGGAAAAGTAACTTCGAAAGGTACCTGTCTCAAAAGGAATGATTTATGAAATGGATTTTATATGTGTGCTGGCTAAATAAATGATTTTGAAAAGGAGATAGGTACAAGTGTTTTTGAAAACTGGATAAAACGGTCAGATATGGGATACATTGGGGCCAGAGTAGGCCTATTGAGGTGGCGTAAGAGGCTAATTCAGTTGCGCGCATTATAAAACCGATTAGTCCAGCAGGTCAGAGACATAGCTAGTCTTTGAGTTCCGGAACAGGTAAATGGGATGGTAGTTAGAGCCGTCTAGTGTTGATAGCCTGATCAGCTGTCTCACATTCCGCTATGTATCTGATTGGGATTTGTGAATTATATGAAAGCATGATTGATTGATACAGCGGTTTTTATAAAATGGTTAGCATGCTAAAATTTGACTCTGGTATTACGCAGCACACTATAATGTTGTTTTCACAAAGCATGCTAATTAGTGCTATCCAGTCACTTTGATTATCATTATGAAATGTTGTTATCATGATTACAGCTCTGTTCCCATTATTGTTACATTACTGTTTTAATCTGTTATTCATATTTGGTACTACTGAGCGATTATGCTCACCCTTGCAAACTGTTATGTATATTTCGCAGATGCCTAGAAGATCAGTCAGACTGGCCTATGTTCTCGCCCCTACTGGCCCCGGCTCCTCTGAGGTAGTTTGTATCAGACCATGAGGTCTGAAGAGTTGCTGAATAAAGTTGGTGTGTCTTAGATAGTGAATAAAGAGTTTGTATCAAGGAGAACCTGAATTATACTTGAACCTGGATCGGATCTTGGTTTGGGGTCAAGTTAGTATCTTTTAATAATAAGTTTATTGTTTATATTTTTGGTAATTGTGTTTAGTGACGTCAACTCCTGACCCCGGGGTTGAGGCCGTCACAGTTGGTATCAGAGCTACAGGTTCAAGTCCCTGATTCAGGTTAGGGATTGTGTCAAGTAGGTGATAACGTGAGTCTTTAAGTGTGAGTCAGCAACTCATATAGAGGAGCAAACCTTTAGAGTCAGTCGAGGGTTCCGACGGCGTTACCCTGGCATCTATTAAATGTTTTGATAGAATTGTATTGACCTGATTGTGTCTTGTCTGTATACTATTATGTTGACAGTGGCCTACTGCGATTTCGAGTTCTCCATCTTGGGCTTCTGATTCGGATAGCTCAGATTCGGAGAAACCCCTTGATGCTGTTGCCGAGGAGACCCCTATGCCTCCTCCACCAGTTCCTTCTTATGTACCTCGAGATATTCCTGGATCTGGTCCTCATCCCCATTGGGTACGTAGATATGTGTCTGCTGTCAGGGATTTCCCTCCTGGCTGCGGTCCCAGTTCTTCCATGATGAGACCTCCGGCACCTCATGTGGCCCCTAGTGGTATTTCTTCACCGATCCCTTATCATGTGCATAGGGCGGTGAATACTTCCTTTATTAGAGACCAGAGTCCAGAGTTTGCTGCCCAGTTGGACCAGGTACCTATTGCACCATTTCAGGGTATTTCTGCCCCTTCCCCTGAGGTGCGAGCCCTTGTGAGAGCACTGACCCAGATGGCTGTAGGGAGGGCTAGATCTGTTGACTGTTTCATTAGTTCAGAGTTCAGAGCTGTGCAGTATCAGGATCTAGTGAACTGGCTAGTGTTTGAGCTAGGTTCCATTGGTGGCAGTGGTAGAGACTAGACAGAGTTGCAGTAGAGGGATGCAGAGCTCAGAGTTGACTTCTAGGAGTTCTGTGGTTGTTTACTTTGTATATGTACATTATGTTGTGATAGTTTGTAGTAGGCGAGGCTGTTATGACAGCCAATTTTGGTGTGTATTCGGATGGTTCTTTGTATTTGGATTTTTAGTTGTACTAGTTGGATTCTGTTGGTTACTGTAGTTCAGCTGCTTTATATTACCGTTCAGTTTTTATATATCGTGTGTTGCTATTATTGTTGCTATTATTATTGTTGTTTCTGTTGCTGGCATTTTTAGATTATAATCATTCACTCAGGACGGATCCAGTTATAATGGGGGATGAGAATATTGTCTTAGTGGCAACGCTCTCCTGATGCATAAATATAAACTGCTGGAGCAATCTATTTTCTTATATATGACTATTATGTTTCAGGAGATGCCACCAAAGAAAAATTCTCAGCCCAATAACGGATCTGCTGGGGATCCTTCCATGAGTGATTTGATGAACTTGTTGCGTCAGCAGACTATACAGCTGGCCCAACAGCAATAACAATTCTAGCAACAGCAGCAACAATTGCAACAGCAACAGCAGCTCATACAACAACAATAACAGCAAATCCAACAGCAGCAACTACAAATCCAACATCAGCATGAAATGAGAGGGGCAAATCAAGGTGTTAGTTTTAAGTCTTTTCAAGCAGTGAAGCCCCCAGAGTTTAAAGGAGAGGTAGATCCTGTTGCTTCCAGGATATGGTTAAAGGAAATGGAAAAGGCGTTTGCGCTCACTAAGGTGAGTGAGGATTTAAAGACTGATTATGCTAGTTATTTTCTGAGGAATGATTCGAATTATTGGTGGGAATCTACGCGAGCCCTAGAAGGAGAAGGTCCAGTTCCCTGGGCCAGATTCACAGAATTGTTTTTGGAAAAATACTTTCCAGCCTGTCTCCAAAGTCAAATGGAGATGGAATTTTTGGAGTTGAAACAAGGAAATAGGAGTGTTGCGGAATATGAAGCGAAGTTTACGGAGTTGGCCCGTATAGCACCGGAATATGTGAGTTCAGAAGCCCAACGAGCGAAGCGGTTTCAACAAGGGTTGAAGCCAGAAATAAGAAGTGGAGTTGTAGCCTTACAACTCAAGACATATACTTCGGTAGTTCAGGTTGCCCTGGTGATAGAGAGTGATCAGAAGTTAGCTGCAAAGGAGCAGGGTGAGAAAAAGAGAAAATTTGAAAGTGGACCTGCTAGATCAGAATCAGGAATAGCGAGTCGGAAGTTTCAGCGTTGGTTCGGTAGAAATAAGAATAAAAAGTTTAAAGGGCAAAACTTTCCCCAAGTTAAGCCCGGTATAACATCAGTTAACTCTGCCCCGACGAGGATGAGTAAGCCAGTAGTTGATTGTAAGACGTGTGGGAAAAAGCACAGTGGACAGTGCCGAGAGAATGTTAATTGTTTTAAGTGTGGGCAGAAAGGTCACTATTCCACGGAGTGTAAGTCTGAGATTCAAGGAGTTACTTGTTTTAGTTGCGGCAAAGTGGGACACATAGCTAGGAATTGCAAGTCAGTGACTCAAGGTAATGTTGGAAAGAGTGTGTCCCAAGGACCAGCAACCAGTACTGCGAGAGCTAGGACTTTTAAGATGACCCAGAAGTCTCCAGTTCATGATTCTGATGTTGTGGTTGCAGGTACGCTTACTCTAAATTCCGTACCTGTTAACGTTTTGTTTGATTCGGGAGCATCCAAATCTTTTATATCTGTGAATTGTGTGAATAAAATGCAATTGATGTTAGAAGACTTAGACGAACCTCTAACTATAGAAGTGGCTAATAAAGATAAAATACCTATAAAACAATTTTGTCCTAATTGTTCCCTAGAGATTTCGAGGTATATGTTCCCTGTTAACTTAATACCCTTCGAGTTGGGAGACTTTGAGGTTATTTTAGGTATGGATTGGTTGTCTCGATATAGGGCAAATATTGATTGTAAGAAAAAGAGAGTTGTTATATACACCTCAGATAATAGAAGGATCAGTTACCAAGGGCAGAGGCAAGATAGGAAGTTTCTCTTAGTGATACAAGCAAGAAGATTGCTGAGACAAGGATGTGAAGCGTACTTGGCTCATGTTGTGGATACGAAGAAAGAGACCCCTATTTTGGATGAAATCCCTATAGTAAGAGAATTCCCTGATGTTTTTCCAGAAGAATTACCAGGATTGCCACCTGATCGTGAGATAGAGTTTTCCATTGATTTGATACCTGGAGCTGAACCAGTTTCTAAGGCTCCATACAGAATGGCCCCGATTGAAATGAAAGAATTGGCTAAGCAACTTCAAAAGTTATTGGATAAAGGAGTTATTCGACCTAGTGTTTCCCCATGGGGTGCTCTAGTGTTATTTGTGAAGAAAAAGGATGGAAGTATGAGATTGTATATTGATTACAGAGAGCTGAATAAGTTGACGATAAAGAATAAATATCCTTTACCGCGGATCGATGATTTGTTTGACCAGCTTAAGGGAGCATGTTACTTTTCAAAGATTGATTTAAGGTCCGGCTACCACCAATTGAAGATAAAGCCCGAGGATATCCCCAAGACTGCATTTCGAACAAGGTATGGCCATTACGAGTTTCTAGTAATGTCGTTTGGATTGACGAATGTGCCAGCAGCTTTCATGGATTTGGTGAATAGGGTATACAAGGAATATCTGGATAAGTTTATTATTGTATTTATTGATGACATCCTCATATACTCGAAGAATCCAGAAGATCACGCGGTGCATCTGCAGATTGCCCTTCAAAAGTTAAGAGAAAAGCAATTGTATGCTAAGTTTTCTAAGTGTGAGTTTTGGTTGACGGAAGTACAGTTCCTTGGTCACGTAATAAGTAAAGTAGGTATCAAAGTAGACCCGGTAAAGATTGAAGCTGTATCAAAATGGCAGCAACCGAAAACACCAACGGAGATAAGAAGTTTTCTTGGATTAGCAGGATATTATCGAAGGTTTGTGAAAGATTTCTCAAAGATTGCATCCCCACTAACCAAGTTAACCAGGAAGAATGAGAAGTTCGTTTGGACGGAAAAGTGTGAAGAGAGTTTCCAGGAGTTAAAACGAAGATTAATGACGGCTCCAGTGTTAGTATTTCCAGATGAGACGGGAAACTTTGTAATTTATAGTGATGCTTCTCTGAAAGGATTGGGATGTGTGTTAATGCAGCATGACAAAGTGATTGCGTATGCCTCTAGACAACTAAAGCCTCACGAACAAAAATATCCAGTTCATGACCTTGAATTGGCGGCTATAGTATTTGCTTTAAAGTTATGGCGTCACTACTTGTATGGAGAGAAGTGCGATATTTACACCGATCATAAGAGCCTGAAGTACATATTCACGCAGAAAGATCTAAACATGAGACAGAGAAGGTGGTTGGAGTTGATTAAGGACTATGATTGTTCAATTAATTATCACCCAGGTAAAGCCAATGTGGTGGCTGATGCCTTGAGTAGAAAAGAAAGGCTGAATATGATTAAGATTGCAGAAGAGTTGGCTCGGGACTTAGAAAGAATGGAAATTGAAGTTCGAGGATCTAACGAAAGTCAGGAACAACTATGTGAAATTACTTTTCAACCGGCCTTGATGGAAAAGATTAAAAGATGTCAAGAAGGAGTTATGGAACAGGAGTTGGATACTTTGACAGGAGAAGAGTTGTGTACTCAAAAAGATAGTCAAGGTTTGTATAGGTTTTTGTCCAGAGTTTGGATTCCTGATGTAACAGAGTTGAAGAACGAAGTATTGCAGGAAGCACATAACTCTAGGTTTTCTATCCACCCTGGTAGTACTAAGATGTACTAGGATTTGAAGAGAAATTTTTGGTGGCCAGGAATGGAGAAAGATATTGCCAATTGGGTAAGTAAATGTCACGTATGTTAGACGGTGAAAGCAGAGCATCAACGACCGAGTGGATTGTTACAACCTTTGGAGATTCCCCAATGGAAATAGGAAGACATTGCTATGGATTTTATAGTGGGATTGCCAAAGACGAGAGCGAATCATGATGCTATTTGGGTAATCATTGATAGATTGACTAAGTCCGCGCATTTTCTTCCGATTAATGAGAGGTATCCGTTGGAAAGGCTCGTGAAGTTATACTTGGATGAGATAGTTGCCAAACATGGAGTTCCTGTTTCTATAGTGTCGGACGAGACCCGAGATTTAATTCCAGGTTCTGGACTAAATTCCAAGAGTGCCTAGGAACGAAATTGAATATGAGCACCGCCTATCATCCTCAGACAGATGGCCAAAGTGAGAGGACAATTCAGACCATAGAGGATATGTTGAGAGTCTGTGTTTTAGATTTTAAGGGTAATTGGGATGAGCACCTACCTTTGATTGAGTTCTTGTACAATAGCAGCTACCATGCTAGTATAGGGATGCCACCTTATGAAGCTTTGTATGGACGAAAGTGTAGGTCACCCTTGTACTGGGATGAGGTAGGAGAAAAGAAAGTGTTAGGCCCTGAATTGGTTCAGCACACTAGAGATGCTATAGTGTTGATTCGGAAAAGATTGGAAGCAGCTCAAGATAGACAAAGAAAATACGCAGATTTGCATAGGAAAGACATGGACTTTGAGATAGGAGCTTTGGTGTTACTAAAAGTATCGCCTTGGAAAGGGTTAGTACGATTTGGTCAGAAGGGTAAACTTAGCCCTAGATTCATAGGACCCTTTGAGGTTTTGAAGAAAGTAGGAAAGGTCGCTTATGAGGTAGCGTAACCACCGCATTGCCAGCACATTCATAATGTGTTCCATGTGTCTATGTTGAAACCCTACGTCCCTAATTCAAATCAAGTCATAGAATTTGAACCGATTGAGCTTCAACCAGATTTGTCTTATGTGGAACAACCAGTTCAAATCCTAGACCGTAAGGAACGAGTCCTTAGGAATAAATCAATTCCAATAGTAAAAGTTTTGTGGAGAAATCCTCGAGTAGAAGTGTCTACTTGGGAATTGGAGTCAGACATGCTTGATAAATATCCTCATTTGTTTAGCTGAGTCAGATTCTGGAGACAGAATCTTTTTAAGGGGGAAGGAATATAACGACTCGTGTATTTTTATTTTATTTTTAATATTTGGAAGTGTAATAAAAGTTTAAGTAAATAAATAAAGGTGTGTATTGATTTTGGCAGCAGTTACTGATTCTTATTTAATTATTTATGATTTGTTAATATGTGGAATTTGAATTATGTGGTTTATTGGCGAGTTATATGATTTTATTCACTTGCAAAAAGTGAATTTATGGTAATTTTAATTTCATAAACATTTGGGTTGTCTTTAAAATTGATTTTCTAATTTTATAATCTCAATAATTATTTTTAGGACTTTATAAAATTGAGAAATCAATATTTTGTTAACTATTCATTTTTAAATGATTTTCTGAGTGTGTTAAATGCTAAAATCCATATTTAATTATGGGAATCTTTAAAAATTATAAAATTTATATTTTATTAAGTTCGTATTTTTCGCATAATTTTAAAATTATTTTGGGAATTTTCAGGAATCGTTTCATGCGCGCGTCGTTTCGTTATTTATTAAAAAGCGGGTATGCAGCGCAACCGAGAATTGTTTTAAAATTCTGAAACTTATGATTTAAATAATTTCGGAATATTTGTATCATATTAACCCTGTTACGACGATGTTCTGATTAATATTTATTTATAAATTGGACCCTTAAAAATAGATTAAAATAGCGTGTCGGGCTTGCAGTCAGTTGAAATAAAAATAAAAATGACACGTATCCAACAAAGTTGGACACGTGCCGTGTGTTGGTTAAGTCAGGAGCTGAGTAATCGGTTGGGGGGGGGTAAACATCATTTTCTTGTCTCTCTCTCTCGACTGTATCTTGGTTCTCTGTTCTCTTTCTCTCTCGAATTTTTCGAGTTTTGCTCGGCTTTTCTTCTCGGCTATCATCCTCTTCTTCTTTGTTATTTCGTTGGGCTTCGTTCCTTCTACTGTTTCTTTCCGACTTGTTTTTCCGATGAGCCGCCGCTGTATTTTTCAGTTTGGCTTGGTTCAATTCTTGCTCAGTTGGTATACATATACATATATATATACATGTGTATGCTCTGTGTGTGCATATGTGTTGTGTTGTGTGTATTGTGCTGTGTGCAGTGTGTGTGTGGGGGGCGGCGCGTGGCCGTGTGTGTGGCTGCGGTTGCTGCTCTGTGGTTTTTCGGTTGGGCCTGTGTATTCGGGCCTTGGTTCTGTTGTTGGGCCTTACAGTTATGTTAACTGTTGGGCTTGTGGTTTGGATTTGGTGGGTTGTTTATGCTCTGTTGGGTTGGTTTATTGCAGATTTTAATTTTGGTTAAATTTCATTATTGCAGGGAATTATTGATTAATATTCGTGATATTAATTATTCGTGTTGGAAATGGTTTTAAAATAATCGGTATAATTTATTTGGGAACCCGTAATATGTCGGGTGCCAATAAATTGTGTCGCCGTTAACGATGAACTTTGGTGAGTCAACGGTGGACGGTGATGACGATGTTCTGAGTCCTAAATTTTATAAATAAATAAAACAAAATAATTATGTAAATTATGTTGGATTTAAATAACTTATTTTGATTGGTAATGGGTTGTACGGAATAATGTTGTGGATTGTTGGGAATTGTTGACGTCGATTATAATCGACGGGTAGTCTTATAAATAAAGAAGTTGCTGCCAAAATTTTCTAAAAATATATTTGTAATCGTACATAATTATGTGTTACATATTACCCCTATTTACGATCGAGAGATGTGATTACATGATTATGTGTATAATAATAATACGAGTCGGGTTGTCGGTTTTGGGTTATTAGGATTTGAGGATATCAAGCATGTCGGTATAACTAATTAGGGTATTCTGTACTTGTAGATCCCAGTCGAGTTGTTCCAGGATCAAAGTCAGCGTGAAAGCTATTAGGGTTTGTAAAGCGTTGCAAGGCAAGTACCCCTGACCATTCTTTTATGGTTCAGTGTATATGAATAGTTAATTGTTTTATTCTCGTAATGGAACAGAAATGTTTTAAGTTACGTATCCCCTGTAGTTATAAAATTACTGTTTTCGAATTGTTTTGGGGAAAAGTAACTTCGAAAGGTACCTGTCTCAAAAGGAATGATTTATGAAACGGATTTTATATGTGTGATGGCTAAATAAATGATTTTGAAAAGGAGATATGTACAAGTGTTTTTGAAAACTGGATAAAACGGTCAGATATGGGATACATTGGGGCCAGAGTAGGCCAATTGAGGTGGCGTAAGAGGCTAATTCGGTTGCGCGCATTATAAAACTGATTAGTCCAGCAGGTCAGAGACCTAGCTAGTCTCTAAGTTCCGGAACAGGTAAATGGGATGGCAGTTAGAGCCTTCTGGTGTTGATAGCCTGACCAGCTGTCTTCACTTATCCGCTATGTATCTGATTGGGATTTGTGAATTATATGAAAGCATGATTGATTGATACAGCGGTTTTTATAAAATGGTTAGCATGCTAAAATTTGACTCTGGTATTACGCAGCACACTATAATGTTGTTTTCATAAAGCATGCTAATTAGTGCTATCCAGTCACTTTGATTATCATTATGATATGTTGTTATCATGATTACAGCTCTGTTCCCATTATTGTTACATTACTGTTTTAATCTGTTATTCATATTTGGTACTGCTGAGCGATTATTCTCACCCTTACAAACTGTTATGTATATTTCGCAGATGCCTAGAAGATCAGTCAGACTGACCTATGTTCTCGCCCCTACTGGACCCGGCTCCTCTGAGGTAGTTTGTATCAGACCATGAGGTCTGAAGAGTTGCTGAATAAAGTTGGTGTGTCTTAGATAGTGAATAAAGAGTTTGTATCAAGGAGAACCTGAATTATACTTGAACCTGGATTGGATCTTGATTTGGGGTCAAGTTAGTATCTTTTAATAATAAGTTTGTTGTTTATATTTTTGGTAATTGTGTTTAGTGACGTCAACTCCTGACCCCGGGGTTGAGGCCGTCACAGAATGTACCTCAATCTCAGCAGAAGAGGAGGAGAATTATTCTGAGTAATGAGACAGATACTGAGGAACAGGTTCCTATTTCAGAACCTGTTATTGTAGAAGCTGAGAAGGTCTCTTCTCAGAAAGATACTGTAACTGGGAGTTCTAGGCCTCTCAAAAGTCTTAGAAAGCTAAATCCTGATGATAAAGCTCCTACAGTGTCTCCACCCTTGAAGAAAATGAAAAAGCAAAGAGCTCACAGGGACACAGTTGAGTCAGATTCAGAAGATGAGGAAGCGGCTAAGGAAGGGGGTCAGGAAATCTCTGATCTCAACAGAACCAATAGTGTCACCTATAATTGAACAAGTATATACTGAAGACCCAGGTACAAGTGCTAAAATTGATATTCATAACTTGATTGTGCTTGAGGTTATGTACTTGGAAGCTCCACCAACTCAACTCACTCCACCAACAACACCAATTCAAGATGCTAATTTCAATGAAGATGTTCCAACTACACCAATTAAGAATCTGGATGATGAAAATCAGACTTTAGGTGGGCATCAAGATTTGGTTGTTGATCAGAACTTAGCTGCAGATCAGAATTTAGAGGATGATGTTGAAACCCCGATTGCCTCACATACTGCTATTCTATCAGAGGATGCTGATACTGCTGGATCTATAACATCTGATGCTGATAATGCTGAAACTACTGGTGAAGCTGCTACTAATCTAGATACTGATGCAGCTGGTCCATCGGGACATGCACCTCAACAAACAGTTAATAAAGCTGATTTAGTCAAGAAGTTTGTTAGAGGGGAAGCACCGGTACCTTGGAGTGAAACTCCTAGAGGAAAGGAGTGGACTAAGGAATGGAACACAGTTAGTTTTGTTACTTCTGAAAAGATTCTTGCTGAGCATCTGGCAAAAGCTGATGAAATGCTGATAAATGATGATTTCAAGGCACAGTTGAGAGTTACTGCATTGAGTACTAGGCACCTTCAAGGTCAACACTCAACAACTCATGCCAAGGTGAATAAAATTCAAGAAACCTTGATCCAGCAAGATAAGAATGTGAAACTTGAAAAGAACAGATTTTTCAAGCCTGCCTTTGACAGGATTGCCTACATTGAGAAAACTCAGGAGAAGCAACAAACTCAGATTGATGAAATTCTAAAGAATCAAGCTTCTCATCAAACTCAACTCAATGAGATCCAATCCTCAGTGGAATTGCTTATCTCTCTTCTTTTACCTGCTGATGCCAAAAAGGGGGAGAAAGTAATTAAGTCCAAATACAAATCTACTCAATCACTGAAGGGTAAGGATGATGGAAAAGATGACTAGGGAAACTCTGGAATGGGTAGAGGTCATGGTCAAGGCAAAGGTGGCAAAGGTTCTTCATCAAAGACAACTGAAATTTCTGCACAAAGAACAAGTTCTGATACTGGGAGAAGAATAAGTTCTGATACTGGTAAAAGGATAAGTTCTGGTGAACATCTGGAATTTGATGAAGAAATTTCAAAGAAATTATTTCTTAAAGAAAATCTAGGAATGGACTTTGAGAGTCTAAATGAAGAAGAAGCTAGACTCAAAGCAGAAAGTGTCAAGACAAAATCTAAAGCTTCTGTTGTTAAAAAGAACTTCCAAAGCATAAGGGTATTGTGATAAAAGAAAGAACAAATTCTGAGGCAACCAAAGCTAAATCACAAGTGGAAGTAGATCCAAGGTCCAAGGGCAAAGAAAAAGTTGATGAACCTGTAAAGGTTTATATGCCATTCATGGATGAAGAAATAATTGATGAAGAAGATGCTAGTCTTACTCTGATGAAAAAGAATATTTCTCAAACAACCTCTGACATGGCTCATGTTATTCAGAGTCAAGACTTAGTAAGTTCTGATATGATAGTGAAGCAAGCAACCTCTGAGATAGCTCAAGTTGACTTGATATCAGAAATTAAGGAAAAGGAAACCTCTGACATTGCTCATGTTAAACCTTCAAAGATACTCTTACCAGGATTCACCAAAGCTCAACAGACTCAACCTTTGAAGACTACATCAAGTGGTTTTGAAGCAAGAGTTATTATAGGAAAGGAAGCAAGAGATAAATCTGGATTGGGTAGTTCTGATGAAAGAAGAGTACACAACACTACAAATGATCCAACTTCCTTAAGTGAACCAGGAGTAGGAGCAACTCCTGAAAGATTGAATCAACTTGAATCTGTACAAATGGCAGTGACCAATAACCTGCAGCTCTGATACCAACTGTAACACCCCAAATCCGGGGTCAAGATTTGGTGTCACTAAACAATCCTTACATAGAATAAAAAAATAAATAAATAACCCCTTGAATCCGGATCGTTTACAGGTTATGGTATGAAACAAGAATCTGATCTTCTACAACTTACAACAACTAAAATACAATTGTAAATACCTCTGAATTAATGCTCGAATCATATTCTTCTAACTTCTTCAACCTTTCGCAGCGGAGATTTCTCGAACTTCTGCTGTCTATCTAAGCTATTCATTTTTATCCTTATCTGTTTCTGGCAGAAATAAGAATTGACAAAGCAAGAGTGAGCCAAAAATGCCCAGCAAGTATATAATTTGAGTTTTAAACATTAATTTCAAAGAAAACTTCCAGACAAAATCTCTGAAATATTCTGAAGGGCGAAACACAAAATCATTTAAAGGATATACCTCGTTATCTTAAAAATCAATTTGATTTGCATTGCTATGAATCACATAGGACATAATGACATTTTTGTAAGAGCTTTAGAGATCGCGTGTTTTCAAAATAGCTTTTGGTATCATTTCATAATTGAGCAATGAATGCAATAACTATTCATAAAACGACGTTCAAGAAATTCCTAACTATTCAGTATCCATCATTATCGACTAAGTTTCCATAGACTTAGCCTGCTAAACCAGCCTGATAAGGACGGGTTGAATAATTAAGAAGATCTCAATTCATTCAAGATCCTAACTATCACTGAGCAACTAATGCTGCAGCAACAATCTGAACCTTGAATATATTTAGAAACATTGTAATTTCCCGAAACTGAGTGCTAAGAAAGAATAACTTTAAACCATAATCACATTTTATTTCAAGAGGGAATGCCATTAATGGCGAACAACAATAAATTAGACTGGACACTAGAACCAACATATGCACTATAACCTGCTGATCAGTCAGGAGATAGTGCGGATCTATACCCAACTGCATAGACCCAACCAACATATGGGGCACCCAGGAAACTATGGCCTAAAGGGGTCCGGTCCATCTCCGGCCCATAGGATCCAGCTCATCACTGGTCCTCATAATAACCGTCCAGCCCGTAGAGTATTTTGATATCAAATCATTTTGATTTCAAAACATCCCAAATTAGGGTTCGCAAATAACCCGAACGAATGGAAATCTGCTCAAGAGAGTAATCGAATTATAGAAACAATAATGGAAAGAACTAGCATAATAAGAGTAATTGCAGCGAAATATAAAACAGTTTAACTATTCTGAACTTAGAATAGGAGCGAATAAATATTTACAGTATTTAAGGAGAAAGGTAAAAGAAAATTAAGAATACTTGCAGTATTTTAAAAGAAAAATCCAGAATACTTGCATGATAAGATTCAAAATAAATATCACTTGAATAATAAGTGATAATAGGAATACTTGCCTCAATAAGCTTTAACCGTTATTACTGGTTGACTTTGGTTCGACTTTGACCTTTCGGCTTTATCGTCCACCTACTATCCTATTCTCGATACGATCCCAACATTCAGACCCTTTGGTTGGAACTTCGTTGATCTCGATGTCTAATCTCTAGATCGTTCCTAGTCCGATGTCATGTCTCGGGTCTTCCGTCTAAAACCTACAGGGTTGAAATACCCTAATTCAGATAATCGCTTAAACTTACATCAAATCACTATTCTATTTTACCCGTACGATTTCATAACCGAATTCATATTTATATGTATTATCTAAATACACATAGCAATTACGGTTCACATCTTCGAAACTCAGTTCGGTATTTATTTTCAGAAAATACGTATATTCGTCATTTTGAAAAACAGGGTAATCGATTATTTATAAATTATCTTGTCTCAATCGCAGTCCAGTTCATATAATATAATTGTATATGATTATTCGACGTTTCCAATAATTATAGGTTACGTTCCCAATATTTCGGAATTAATTTCCTGAAAATCGGGCAGCGCCTCCTTCGTTTATCGGCCTACCCATCGAGATCAAATCGACGTCAATCACAACATAACAATCACATCAAGCAATTCAATCCACAATCCAATTACCAAGTCCCAAACTTCGATTCGCTTAATTATTATTATTACTCATATTTTTCATTTTTATTTAATTAATAACGTAGGACTCAGATAAAAATCATCATTGCCCACCGTCGGCTCGCCGAAGCTCATCGCCGACGGCGGTAAAGTTCGTCGGTACTCGATAAATTTCGGGTTTCCATACGAACCTCACCGATTAAATATATAAATTCCCGCACAAAAATTCATTTTTATTTCATGTATATTATTCAAAGGATTTCCTGCAGAAAACTAATAAAATATTAATAACATCCCAACCAGCAGCACAAACGCGCGTATAATCAGAGAATACCATCACGCAACCGGAAAAAGGAAAAGGGACGGCCGGAAAAACAGAGCAGGAACCGGAAAAACACAACACACACACTTGAACACCCAGGTACACACACACACAGATATACAACACACATATATATATACACGCAGGAGACACGCACGCACACGGGTCAACACGCGCCACTCGTCTCGCCGGAATGGCGGAGGCGGCGGTGGTTGAACTGGGGCGGCGATCGAAGAAAACGGACAAGGTATCAAGTTGGAGCTATTTACCGAACAATAAGCCGGAAAAAACCCAACCCAGACGACGGTAAGGGGGAGAAACAGCGAGAGAATCAAGGGAATAAGGGAGAGAAAGAGGAGATTCGAGAGAGAGATGTAACAGAGAGATTGGAGAGAGATTGATTGAGGGTTGAAGAGAATAGACGGGTTGAACCCGATAAATAATCTGCCCCCCCTTCTTTATTTCATTTTATTACTTGTTGAATTAACGAACAATACGATACTCAAAATTTGGAATATCTGACGAGTAATTACGAGTATCATAATTCTGAAATTTTCCCAAAATAACATTTAAAATTTTATCGAAGTAATTAAAATTTAAATAAATAAAATTTTCATAATTCTTTACAATATTTTTAATGATGCGTAACGTATCTGTATTTATCGATTTAACGAATAAATGTTCAATAAAATCACTTTAAAATAAATTAAATGCAGACAGCTCGATAATTACTTATAAAATTAATCTTCGTATCCAACAATTCACAGACAATTGATAATACAGCAACACAAAGCTGACATAACCATCACATATTTTATTTATTTAATAATTCGATAATTATATTTACATATTGAATCAAAAAAATAGGTTACTTAGCCTCTAAGTAACTAAAAAGTCGATACAATTTTAATACCAGAATTGGGTAATTATCAAAACAAAGCTCCCTATAAAATACTTTATACGAAATTAAGGTGATAATGTCTCGCCTTTTGAGAATATGGATTCTTATCGATATATAAAATGATTTGCGTATTGAAAATTTCACACCGGGACTCGTACATGTCAAATGGTACCCCGGATCGAGAAAGTCAAAACACGGAAAATGTTCAAAATTATCAGATTAGGTTAGGAAGGAGTTTTCGGAAGAGTTTTGGGTTGTAAAAACACAGAAACATTTGAAGTGGAACGATTTCTGATTTTAAATAAATTAATTTTATAATTATGTAAGAATAATCATTATTAATTCTATAAACTCTTATAAAATCATATAATAATCCAAAAATTACCAGAAAACTACCAAAATTATCTAGATTTAATTCTGGATAATTAAAAATTAAAATATCTAGATTTTATCAGAAATAAACATTCCAGATATTAATATCAATTATCAAATAATTCACCAAAATTCACATAAAATCACATAATAATTATTTATTGATAAAAATAAATACATAATATTTCCCGGGCGTTACACACGTTTCCTATTCCAAGCACTTGTGCAGCACTAGCATTCCCCATCGTCTCTGTCACTCCATGACTCTGTTGATAAGATACAAACAAGCTAATATCAGCACAAATATGTATATTAGCTCCAGTATCAATCAACCACTCATGTGACAGATAAGTGGAAAGTAGTTCAGGGTTGTAAGTAACATAACCGTCATTGGTTCCAGAGGTAACAACCTCACCAATGACCATGTTAGCTACTGGCCCACTCGTGGTTCCAAGTCCAAGCACAGTATTTGCTTGAGCTACCACTCCAGCTTTCTTAGCTTTCTTACTTGGACAGTCCTTACTCCAATGACCAACCTGTCCACAAGACCAACATGGTTTGTTCGCTTTTGGTTTCTTAGCCTTGTTCTTGTCAGGTTTAGTGTTAGCCTTCTTAGTGACTACCTTTCTTTTCTGTCCTACAGTCACTACATTCACCTTCGAGCTCCCATGTTCCACAGGCAACACATGTCCCTGTTTGGACTTGTGCTGCTCCTGTACAGAGATGTCCAGCATCAAGTTAGTCCATGTGATCTCTCCTTTCTATCTTTTCAGGGAGAGAGCAAACTTTTTCCAAGACTTAGGGAGATTTTCAATCACAGACATCACTCAAAACTTCCCAAGCAAGACCATATAGGACTCATCCAAAGCATGAATCAAAATCTCAAACTCATGAACCTGTTCAGTCATGGATTTCCCATCCACCAACTTGAAATCAAGAAACATAGCCACATAATACATCTCAAGACCTTAAGAATCAGTATTATGGGTTTGGTCCAGCTTATCCCACAAGACTTTAGCAGTATAGGCATCTGATGAATAAACATCGAATAAGGTGTTCTCCAAGGCTGCAAAATGGCTGCCCTAGCCACCCCATCCTTCTCAGCCCATAAAGCATAAACCTTAACAGATTCAGCTTTCTCTTGATCCAACCCAGGAGGATCATACTGTACCACTAACCATAGACCCTTAACCGTTAACCAGAGCTTCATTTTTTCTGCCAACGAGAAAAAGAAGCTCCACCACTGAATTTATTAGGCATACCCGATAAATCAATTGCCTGGGGAAAATGATACGTGGTCCAGTCAATGGTAGTAGTACCACCAGAACCAGAACCAGTCTCAACAGTTTTAGGAACATCACCAGTTTCGTTAACCATCTTGCTAATTAACTATAATCTCTTCAAGATTATTGGGTATAATTCTAACTACACAGCAACAATGGGTAAGTATATATATATATATATATATAATAACAAGAACAATGCAAATAACCAAATAACCAATTAACGAAATAAAACACGAAGGCAATAACAAACTATAAAGACTGTAATTGACAAAGAAAGTAAAG
Source organism: Apium graveolens (assembly GCF_009905375.1). NCBI lineage: Eukaryota > Viridiplantae > Streptophyta > Magnoliopsida > Apiales > Apiaceae > Apium > Apium graveolens. The sequence continues at coordinate 126,328,159 of NC_133657.1, read as the reverse complement.
AAAACTTATCTCTTATCGCTTTCCAAATTCTGATAAGAAGAAGAACACAACAGCTAAGTCGCCAAACCCTTCAAGAGGACTTGATTGTTCTTGAAGAGATTATTGCCTCCCACTTAAGCTGTGATGGAATGCAACAATATCGCTTCCGGGATAAAACAGTAACAGATCAATCTGGCCACAGAACAAACAATGATCAACGGTGACTCATACCTCAGTTTGCCCATAAAACATATGCAACTCATATATATTTGCATGGTAGGCACCGAGACTTGTGTCATATTTATCTCAAGTGTACCTCTCAATATATAGGCATCTCAAGTTACTCTTCTTCTATTTTACTCGATGGTACACCAAGTAACAAAACAGAAAAAGTAATCAAAATGGGTTTTCCTTATTATTTATATTATATCCTGATTAATTAATATTAATATTACAAAATATATTCAGAGTATGATTAAAATAATCCTTACTCAATATATTTTATATTAATAATTAAATAATCAATATAAATAATTAAACTTGTAATAGAAAAGAAAAATATAAGAGTTCCCACTAGCTCTAGGCCACACAAGCATTCCACTTATGCTAGTAGTTGTAAACAACACTAACACAAGATGCTATATAAACTCAATATCTTTCTTTTACAATATCAATGTGGGACAAAATCCCCATAACCCATTTTAAACAAGCAACTTTGTCGCAATATATTCATGGATTCCACTAAGAAAATGTCTTAGATCCAAATATGAAAGTTTAAGTCCTCATGTCAAGGAACAACCTCCAAGTGTTAGCTTCCGGAAATCATATCAAGAACATATATAAAATATGCCTCAAACTTTCCATTTTCTAACAGAAGGTATATGAAATGGGTGGGCTTCGATACTCATTTGTATTCTTTCATAAACTGGACATTCAAAAAGTTATAGATGGGGGCCTTGGTAATTTGAGCAGGTGATGCTAGTTTATCATCAAGTCAAGGAAGGGGAAGATCCCCTAGAGTTCCAATGCACAATTCGAAATGTGGGTTTAAATATATAACATACCAAGAGGGTTCTTATCTTAGAATATTCTTAAAAGTGTGGGTTTGTTCATTGGCACGTATATCAAATCAAATCTGAGTATATTTGTAGGAGAATGGAAGCCTTATGTACGTATTAGAGTTTTAATAAACATAAAAAAACCCCTGAAGCGCAGAGTGAAAATAAAGAAAGAAGGAGATGGATGGAGCTCCTTAAATTTTAAGTATGAAAGGATGGGAACATTTTGTTTTGTTTGTGGGATTATAGGGCATTTTGAAAAAGATTGTAGTGTCGTTTATGCTCATCCGGAAAAAATAGTGGAGAAGGCATATTGTGGCTGGTTACATGTACCAAACAAGAACACAAGAAATAATACAGGATCTCGGTGGCTTAGAAATACGGGTGAAGGAGATGGTATATGGAAAAAGAGTAAAACCACAAAAATAACCACCGTAAATGACGGAATACAAGGAAAGGAGAAATTCATGGATGTTGACGGAGTGATACGTCAAACAACAGCTGAAACGGAGAAGGCCAGGATCCAATCACGTGAAAGTAGGGAAGTGTTAATGCATGGAGAGAATAGTGCAATCATAAAACAGAAAATGGGGGATGTGGGGGTAACAGACAAGGAAAAGAAAGGCGAAAATATAGTTATTGTTACTAAAAGGAAATGAATGGATGCAAATGCATTGGAAGAGAAGCATGGGCTAGATACGGAGGAATATATCGACAATCAATCATTAGTTGGATAAAAAACTTGTTAGTGGTGGGTCTTGGAGTTCAGGCCCGTCAAGGGTCATGAGTATTTTAGCTTGGAACTGTCATGGGCTAGCTAACCCACGGACAGTTCGATTTATTTATGAAATCAATAACCAACTTCAGCTCAACGTAATATTCTTAAGCGAGACATTAGTTAAGATAAAAAAAGTAGAAAAAGTGAGTAAAAAATAGGTTTTGCGAGGTACTTTATTGTCGAGGCTCAAGGACATGATGGAGGACTTGCTTTGTTCTCGAGAACTGAAGGAGGAGTAAATATTATGGGCAGTTGTAGTAATTTTATTTACTTCGAGTGTATTCATGAAAATATCGACAATTGGAGGTATACGGGTTTCTATGGGTGTGCAGAGCGAAAAAGATGGGTAGATTATTGGAAATTGATAAGGAGTTTATCAACAGTTTCGACACTACCCTGGTGTATTATTGGAAATTTAAAGTCATGGGTTCTATGGAAGAAAAAAGAGGAGGCCAACGTCAACTGAGAGCATTGTTAGCTGGCTTTTCGGAAACTCTAATAGAGTGTGGATTGGAAGACCTGGGATTCATGGGGGATATCTATACGTGGAATAAAGAAATGGGACGGAGAGATGGATACCAGAGAGGCTGGATAGAGGTTTGGATACAGAAAAATTGTGTGAGATGTTCCTAACTGCAGAAGTACATGTTCTCGAAGTATCCATGTCTGACCATATGTCGTTGCTCTTACAGCTGAATCGATAAATATATGTTCAAAAAGAAGATGATTTCAGTTTAAAAATATGTGGATTAAGAAGAGTGAATGCAGAAGTATTTTTCAATCGAGTTGGAATAAAGGAGATACTACAGATATACTAAATAAAATGGTGAGGTGTTATGCGAAATTGAAAGAATGGGGTGGAAGTTTAATCAAGGATATGGAAGTATGATTGGAAAAATATATAACTGAGATGAGAAGGTTGAGAGCTCGAAGAGATGAAGTTGGATTCGATAATATGGAGAGGCAAGATGGAACTACTTGCGATTACTTGAGAAGAAAGAGATATTCTAGCGACAAATGACTAAACAATTTTGGCTCCGTGATGATGACAAAAATATCAGATTCTTTCATAAGTATGCCTCGATAAGAAAGGAGTATAATAAAATCAAAAGGTTGAAAGACGATAATGGAGAATGAAAATATACAGATGATGAGATTCAGGGGCTTATTACAGAGTATTTTGAAAACATACTCCGTACATCTGGGCTGAAGGAAGGTTTATCAAGCAGAATTGTGTTTAAGCAATTAACTGAGAATCAAAAACAAACACTGGTGCTGCTAATAAGTGATGAGGAAGTTAAAGAGACTATATTTTCTATACACCCAGATAAATCTCCAGGTATGGATGGGTTGAATCCGTTATTTTTTTCAAGCATACTGAAGTATAGTTGGACACGATGTATGCACTTTTTGCCAGAGATTATTTGAAACAGGTGAACTACCCAAAACTATCAATACCGTATTGATATGCCTGATTCCCAAAGTAAAACATCCAAAAAAGTGGCAGATTTAAGGCCAATCTCCTTTTGTAATGTACTAATGCGTATATTGTCAAAGGTTACGGCAAAGAGGGTGAAACTAACATTTCAAACAATCATCTCGGAACGACAAAGTGCATTTATTGATAATTGACTTCTGACAGATAATGCACTGGTAGCCATTAAGGTGAATCATCACATCCATAAAATAAAGGGTGCAATGGGGGTTGTTGGTTCGAAAGTCGATGTGTCAAAAGCATATGACAGACTAGAGTGGAATTTTATTGAATTTATGCACCAGAAATTTGCTTTTCCTCGTCTTTGGACAGATTGTATCATGAAGTGCATTAAAACGGTGAGCTATAGTTTTATACATGATGGAAAAAATTTTGAGAATGTTATACCTCAACGCGGAGTGCGTCAAGATGATCCTATCTTACTATATCTTTATATAATGTGTGCTGAGGGTCTGAGTGGCATAATGAGGAGGTTTGAGGAAGATGGTTTGAATCATGGTTGCAAGATAGCTCGAGGGGCCCCTCATGTATCGCATCTTCTATTCGCAGATGATTGTTACTTTTTCTTTAGAGCATCAAAGAGTGAAGCTAGTATGATGATGAATATTCTATAGCAGTACCTAGGTGTTTTTGGACAAATGATCAACAATAATAGATCAAATGTTATCTTTAGTCCGAACACTAAGCTGGAAGATGGACAAATGTATGTAGAATTCTACAAGTTCAAGAAACTGAAGCACCGGGGAAGTAACTTGGCATGCCTATACGAATGGGAAGAAATAAGATGGAGGTATTGTGGTTCTTGACAGACAAGGTTCAGCATAAGTTGCAAGGTTGGATGAACTACGATCTCTCTAAGCAAGGTAAGTTAGTACTATTATCATCGGCAACTCAAGTACTACCTAATTTCTGGATGAACTTATTCCTTATCCCGGCTGGTATCTTGAAGATATAGAGAGATAGATGAATGGCTTCATGTGGGGAAGGGGAGCATCAGGTAAAAGGTTTAAATGGATGGCTTTGGTCAAATATGTGTATGCCTAAGGGTTGTGGAGGATTAGGAGTATATGAATTGACGAAATTTAATTTAGCTATGTTGGGTAAAAGTGTTGGCGTTTACTCAATCAAACAAATGGACCCGTAACTAAGATAATGAAGGCTAAATACTACCCTAACATGTCTTTTCTTGAAGCACGGGTGGGGAAGAATTCGAGTTACATTTGAAGGAGTCTAATGGAAGCCATAGAAGTTGTTAAAACGGGAGCCAGACGTAAAATTGAAACTGGTAAAGACACTAAATTTTGGCATATACCCTGGTTACCGGATGTAGAGAATGGAAATCTAACAACACCAATACAGCACCGGTTAAAGGATTTTAATATCAAAAATCTGATGGATGAGACAGGAAAAATATGGGATGCATAAGTAATTGATGATCTCTTCTATAGTGAGCTAGTCAGACGTATACCGATTTCAATGAGTGATAAAAAAGATACCAGGTTCTGGATTTTAGATAATAAGGGAGAGTTCACCGTGAAAAGTGCATACAGATGGCTACAAGGGGTGTTTAAGAATATACATAAGAGTTTTTGGCATAAATTATGGTCACTAAAACTCCTTGGTAAAGTTACCCACTTTTTATGGCGGGTATGTAACGGATGCCAACAAACTGCGAGTGGATTGTCAATTAAACAGGTGGTTCAGAGTGATCAGTGCCCATGGTGTTGGAGTTCAGTAGAAATAGATACTTATGTGTTATTTAACTGTGCGTTTGCTCGTATTGTGTGGAATATGGCAGAATTACAGCAGGTGGTGCAAATACTACCACATGACAAAGTATTGATGGTATTTCTTAAAGTGTTTGAAGCATGTAACAGGGAACAATGTGTGCAAATTGGAATGCTGGCTTAAGCAATATGGAACACAAGGAACAAATAGGTATGGCAGCGAATTAATGGATCGGGGTAAAGGCCACAGCTACGCATTTTCTTACAGAATTGAGAAAAGCTGAGGTGCATAGCGCAGGAACAGGTAATCATATCTAGAGAAAACCAATGGACGGAAGGGTGAGTGAATACTGATGCTGCTGTGTTTCAAGATGAAAGTATCGGATTGGGATTTATAATGTGTGACTCACAAGGACGTTTTCTGGGAGCTAGATGTTACATACCGGAGGGAGCATTGGTCACCAAGGGAAGCTGAGGCGATTGGCATGAAAGAAGCCTTGTCGTGGGTAATTAGCAGGAGAAATCATTTCTCAGGTGCTTGTGGCTGCGTGCAACGGAAGTCCAGGAGAAGAATTGTATTCAATTATTGAAGCATATAAATCCAGTGCTAGTTAAGTTTGTATATCGTTCGCCGAATAGTGTGACACATGCTTTAGAAAAAGCTAACTATTCTATGTCAGAAGTAAGGGAATGGGTTGATACCCCTCCGAATTTTATTTTGCATGTACTCGAACGAGATTTGATTTAATTAATGAAAGTATGAAGTATTCATAAAAAATCCATTAAATACTGATCGGTCTAACCACTTAACTCATTTTCCATATTTTTTACTACTCCATTTGTCCCTCCCATTTGTTTACATTTTTCTTTTTGAGATATTTCTTCCAATTGTTTACATTTCAAAATTTTCCAAAAATAGTAAAATTTCTATAATTTTTAAAATAACTGCATCCACTACTTCTCTGCACTATACCCACTTTATACATATAATATTAATCAGTCTCATTACTTTACACAATTTTTTAACTTTCATCGCTTATTTTATCATTTTTATTAAACTCTTGTTCAAAATATAAAAATTTGGGAGGGATAGAAGGAGAAATAATTTACACTTTTTCTTAATTTTTGTGCCCTGGCCCAAGGCTAAAATTGGGTGTTTGGTACTGAGAAATTAGCAATTAAAAACATTGAAGTTTTTTGTAACAAGCTACCAACTAAATTGTTTTGTTCGCTCGTAGAACATTAAGCGGTGCTCTAAAAGAGCACGAGATGATGAATCTTGTTACTCGAGTTACTAGGAAAAACACTGGACCGTCCAATTTGCCCAATGTAAATAAAAGGCAATAGGCAATAGGCAACCGCCCAGATAATTGATAAAGCGATCATATTAACAGATCTCAAACGCCTTGTTCATATCTGATTTCAATTCATCTCAAAATACTTCACAACTATGATATTTAACGAGCTCCTACACTGCTGTACTATGACCTGGGGGAAAATTTATAGGGTCTTAACATCTTAATCTTTCTTCATTTGTACAACGATCAAATAAACAAACACTGATAAACAGTAGAAATTAGAATATTAGACCAGCACCTTAAATGAACAGAAGTACCAAAAATAGTAAAGCTTCTTCATTTTAATATTAGACACATGCGATTAATCTAGCTAGCTGGTCTAAATGTTCAAATAATATTAAAATCAAACATCAAGTTCTGGCTAAAAAAATAGTCAAAGTAAAATCTTCTCCGCATACAAGTAGACTCCAGGTTTGCTTCCACAATCTGCAAATCAATAAAGAAATTTGATGTTAATATACAAAAACTAGACCATGAATATAGTGTAGATCACTGTTCAACTAGAACATTCATACGCAGTGATTTTTTAAGCACTTTAAAAAAAATATAACACATCCAAGTAAAAAAAATATGACCTTGAACAAGTGATCTCCACAACAGCAACAGAATCTTTCACATCATAAGATTAGAAGGAAGCACCTAGTTGATAGTTAAAAAGACTACGAGTCTACATCCCATCGTTCACATACATATAAAAATATAGTTAGTTGAATCATTGTAAATTCTGCAGAAAAACGTCATGGATACAGGCCACTAGTTTAAAAATTTCAAAAGAAAATAGTGTAGGAGCAAACTTTATCGAGCCCTAAAGACCAATAGACCCATAACCACAGATAGTCCTACAGCAACACAACTGAGAATTTATTGCAACAATATTATTACAAATGAAATCAAAGATTGTCAAAATAAATCAACTTCATGTCACAAAAGTTATGCCATTGCAAAATCAGTTATGAAGCTTACTTAGAGTGATACCAATAGATCCATTCTTAACCTTCAAATGTAACTAGGCACATAAAAGTTATAAGTTCAGCAGTCAGGCTACTGATAAAATTTAATTTAGCCCTCACATGGATTACTGGATTCTGTAGGTTGGAGAAGAAATAAGCTACATCAAGTGAGCAGTCTTTCCTCCATGGGGATATGCAAGAATTTGGGGTAACCCACGCGCTTCATTAATTTCCACAATGAAGCATATCAAGGGAATAAAACTTTAACAAGAACAGTGTTGGAAACTTGATATTATTTTATATCGGTAGAAAACCTTGTATGGCAATTATATTAGAGGTGAAAATCAGATGACTAACACTATAAACACATACATGGTAAATTAAAAAAATTACCACATATATAGCCTACATATATGATAATAGCAGCTAGAAAACATGGAATAAAAATTGAAGTTATTCATTTGGCCAGATTATAGAGGATGCTTACCTCACTTGGGGTTCCTGAGGACAATGATCACCGAATCGCCTCGAAGAAACATCTTGCTAATAAACCTATCTTTGTTAACTGGAAGAGATTTCTTCTTGCCTTTACCAGCCTTTGGCAGCTGAGTGTGAAAAAATAATAAACGTTAAAGACATCTAATCTTGTAAATGCAAATTTAACCAAAACTAATCATAGGTAAAAGCAAACCTCTGTCCACATCTCCCTAACATTTTCTAGCACCATGTTGCAGTGTCGGTCAAAAGCTCTCACACGACCAAGAAGCTTCTTGTTGTTACGGCAGTTAATAAGGACCTGGAATGGGCACAATAAAAAGAAGTTAACTCAAGCCTAAATATATACACACATCATTTATACCTGTCACTAATGTGACACATCCTGACTTCTTCCTATTATATCATTTATATGGAGCTAAATAAGCGGAAATAGAAGGATCAATACCTGTGTGTTGTTTTTAACACTCATCATCAGCACAGAAAGCGGCCCTGTGTGGAACTCCTCTTCTTCATTCTTCGCCTATAAGGATGAGTAAAGCATGCAGCATACTTATAAGAATACAAGCAGATAATGTATAACAAATTAATATATGATATTTTAAATTAATTAGATCCCTATAACCGTAGCACCAACTTAAGTAATTCTCACATAACAAAAGATATTAATCTGTTGTGTACCCACATAAAAACAAAATGCAAAATACTCATATAATTATACCAATATACCATACAAAAGAGATGATGGTTTGCTACAAATTAAAGCATTCATAGGTTTACATTTTTAGAATATTAGATGTCTGACTTTATAGATTTCAAGTAAACAGTATTTGACATCGGAAACAGATTAGAATGGGATCAAAGGAAAAAACACTCAATCCAATTGTTGGTACACAAAACTATGGTCTAGGCTCTAGAAATAAAGTAATCCGAAGAACTAAATTCTACACATATAGCATTCAGAACTAGTGCAACCTGCAACCTTCTCAATGTTATTTCGATGTCATGTTGACCTACTGGTCCTCATGGCATGCCTTGTTTTCTCCTGTTATCTGATAATAAGAAGCAAATTTGATTGGATAATAGGTGTCGAACAAATGGTGGGTCGGGTTCAATGTTAGGTCTGAAAACCAAAACCAAGTTTTTATCATAGTAAAATAACCCTGAATCATACAAACATGCTCGAATACCATGTCACAATCTGTATTCTGTGTAAATTGTATGATTAAGAAGTGGGTGATCAAAGATAGAAGTACTAGATCAATGGTATAAGAGGGCGTTTGAAAACTTGGATTTCATTTCAAATGAGGGATTTCAAATGACAGGATTTGAGTTGTCATTTCAAATTCTCATGTTTATACTAACATTTGAATGTCCTGGATTTCAAATGAAATCCAAATCCAAATTCCAAAACAGCTTATTTGATCAAATCCAGAATTCAAATGAAATCCAGTTTCTCAAACGGGCCATAAAGAGAATGTAAGGGGACAAAAATGTTATTGCATTATACAATCAGGACTTCTTGCTAAAATAGATTTACAAACTTATTCACTATGCTCGCAACAATAAACATGATGCCACGGTGACCTATTGGCATTTATGTTCAGATGTCATGCCTTATTATGGTTATACATGTAACATGCATAGTTATTAACATATTGCTTAGTATAAACTACCAAGAAACTTCTCTTAAACCGTGCAAACTAAGAACAGCTTTGCAAATTGACATGGCAAGGAGGCAACAATAACATAGTCCTCAGATGCCAGCTCTAGACATCAAAACAATTTCAATAATTTAAAGATAAAGTATTAACATAATAAGATAGTGAGAAAACTTACAGGTACATCCTCATCCATAGGTCGACTGCAAGGGAAAAAATAATTAAAAAAACGTTAATAGCATAATCAAAACATAGAATAACAACTAGAAGCAATCATAGTAAATTCATATAGAGAAAACAAGGTAACAAAAACAGAGTCTTAAAATTATCATAACTACAGTCTACAAACATATTTGGTCACTAATCCTAAAATGGTCCTTGTGACCTTTGTTGTTAAAATGCTTCGGCTCCGATTATCATCCTATCATATCAGATTTTCGACACTCGACGACTCAGGGCCAAAATGTTGGACTAAATTTGGATACTTTGACCAACAAAAGGCAGTGAATCACGGAGAAAATAGGAGAAGATACCCCTTGTTAATTATGCAAAAATGTAAAAGTTTAATTTTCATAAATTCATTATAATAAGTTAAAGAAATCCAATTTCAATTTGCAAAATCCTTGAAGAAGTCATCTTCAAATGTAAGATCTTTTATCGAACATAATTTTCATAATACATCATGATGTTCGCATGCTAATTGTACGAATATTATCCACTATAATATTCAATACTTCGTTCACAGAAAAATTAAGTCACAGTGAGACAAAAGTCACAAAACCATGTCAATTGTTTTTCCTGAACTCTAGATAAGTGCGAGTTAGTGTATGTGTGATTGTCAGTTTTTCTAGACGGCGTAATACTAACTAATTCAAAGCTACAATACTATTCTTTCTCGAATATAAACTAAATTGTCGACACACCGGTCCCAAGGTCCCTAACTTCACATTACACTTAACAAGACCACACAAACAAATTAAGTCACTAGAAAATTATAAACCTGGACACGACATAATCTACTTTGATATATTTATAATAATAGTGTGTTATTAATAACAGAGCAACAAGCATACCTCATATTTAATCGAAGAAAAAAGCTCCAAAATTCTGCAAAAGAGAAACAGAATTAAAGTTAATCGCACTGTCTGAAACCCTAGAAAGTATGAGAATAAACTTGTATGTGTACATTGAGAACCTTACAACTGAGATTACATCAATAGCAATAACATTTATAAAATATATACACACAGACGAAATCACAGTTAGGGTTTGGTACCTTGGTTGAAAGCGTTCTTGAGTGGTTTCGAACTTTCCCCCTAAATTAAAGGATTAGCATTAGAAATAGAGCTTATATTCAAGTCTTAAATGGGTTTCTATTTTCTAATGCCCAACAACAGCGTAAACCTATAATGGGCATGTCTGGCAAACAATAACTTACTGGCCTGTAACACACAAGTTATAACATTCGTAATTTTATTATTTTATATATATAAATTTTAAAAATAATAATTATATATTATTGAGATTAGTGAATTTAAAATATTTACTTATTATTTTGTATGTATCATATTATTAAAAGATTCAAAATTTTGATAATTAAAGTCTTAAAATACCCTCCTACTTTGCTTTGTTGCGCGCGAGTGCATAGCCTGTGGGAAAGTGGAGTTTTGGATTATTTGGTATTGTTCTTAATCATTGTTTTTCTAAATTTTCTTGATTTATTAATTAGATTTTGAAAAGTTTTAGCATACTTTTCACGAAGATATTCACCAATCGAGAAAACGAAACAATATTTCGCTTTTAGAGAAAAATTCTATGGAGACCACATTTTCATCGGAGACCTTGGAGACCACATATGTTCTACAATCAAAACACTATAAAATATATTATTTTGTGAAGTATGTTTTACGCGTATCACTAATTCATTGAAATTATTGAAGATCATTTAAGTTTAATAAGTAGAATGTGTATGTTCTGCAAGCTGAACAAATGTTCTGCAAACTTAACATGTTTTGCAGAATAAAATATTTTTGTAATTTTTTACATGCAGTACATATATGATATTCAAGATTTTGAATAAAATAAGGATATTTGTAGAGCATAATTCGCAAAAAAATATATTTTGCAATGTTTTTATATAATGTTTAACTTGCAGAACATAAGTGGTCTCCAAGGTCTCCAAAAAAAAGTGGTCTCCATAGAATTTAACATTCGCTTATATTAGTATTAATATTGTTTTTTTAAATATTGTTTTTTATTTTTTTTCTTGATTTATTAATTATATTGTTATATTATCATTTGAATTACTAAAATTAATTTTGTACAATTCCCTCCACAAGAGGTAAAAAAGAAGTTGAGTGTAATTAGAAATTAAGTTAGATAATAATTCGTAGAGTTTGTAGTTATATTAAATACATGATTTAAATTTATTTAATAAAATTATATTTGTTTAAACTTTGTTTTGGAACGTGTTAGCATACTTTTTAGGAAGGTGTTAACCAACCAACCAAACGAAATCATGTTTCGCTTATAATTGTATAGTATAGATAAGACGTCACAACTTGTAACTTATAGACTAGTATTTGTCGACATCTTATAAGTTGATAAGTTGAATGTTAATAACGACGTATTTTATCTCAACTTATTTTGATATTTCGATTTTTTATAGTAACTTTAATTTTAAAATATATGTTTTAAATTGTCACTATAATTAAAAATTTATGAATTAAGATAATTATATTCAAAATTTATTTATTTTATTTTATATAAGTAAAAATAATTGACTTATAAGTAAAGTTATCCAGACACTTTAAGTAACCTATAAGTATTCATCTACTTATCGCTTTTAAATCACTGATTCATTTTAAATCATAAGGTACTTATTTTAGTATTTCCCAAACGGGCACAATATTTGTCTGCTTATTTTTATTTTTAGTTCAGTTTTCGAACACTTTCGATCATGATTATAGAAATCGATCGATTTTTCAAAAATTACCGATATAAATCGTTCAAAAATCGGTTAAAATATATATCTGATTTGATAGATTCCAGATAAATCGCCAATCATCATCTATTTTTTTAAAAAAAATCGCCCGATAAATCAGGAAATAGGTACCTCGGTCGAATAGTTTCTATTTTAAAATCTGTAAACTTGATTTCAGTTGAATAATAATTGTTATATCATTAACATTATTCTAAAAATTGTCGAGTCGACCGATTACTCTGTTCGAATACTCATATAGTCATATATAACCCCCCATCCGATCGAAGTTCTGAGTAATCAAGTTCAAAAATGATTTTATAAAGAATCAGCCAAAACTCAGGACTCCCGAATTTTAGCCGATTCTTTATAAAATAATTTTATAATTAATTTCCACCTATGAATAGCAAAATTTCACACCACAACAAAATGACCCTGCTCTAAAAAATTAACATCCTATTGCGATAAACACATTACCTTATTAAACGAACCCGCAAGTACATTCTCTTTCGAAAACTCAGCAAACTTAGTTTTGCTAGCACTACCAAATTTCTTAACGCACCCATCAATATAATGCACGTGTACCATTTTATTCATGTAGCTAAAATACACAATAAGGTTCAAGTTAGTCTTGTAGCAAGATCATAATCATAAGTATGACACAAAAGGTGCTTATTATTCGCAATATGTGTTGATATAGATTTAGTGTGAAGAATATGAAAAAGATACTTGACAGGAGTATGTGTGTGGCTGCACATAGGAGTAGTAGAGTTGTAGATGTGGCTGCGCGGATGAGTAGTAGGGTTGTTCGTGTGGCTGTGCGGAGGAGTCTAAGGGAGACAAATGTTGATCTAAAAAAATGAAAGTAGTCAAGTAATGAAGTATAAAGAAGAGAGTAATTGTGAGATGTATGTTTATAATATATGTGTATTGTTAGGTAATGAATAAAACACAAAGGGGGGGTGAATGTGTTTTGGATGATTTTTAAGCTTTTTGAACTATTATGGATGTGGTGAACAAAGTAATCTAACTTGTAGAGATAAAGTGTTTTAACAAAAATAATAAAACTTGCACATGAACACACTATCTTCAAAACTCACTTAATTTTATATTAAAATCAAGTATTTCTTGCTACAAATTTCTGGGTTCTTTGTAGATAAAGAACTCAGATTCTTTCTTGAAAGAGTTACAAGAATTCTAGATCTGTTTGTTACCATTAAAATAAAGCATCCAGTGTTTACTTTATAGAACAGTAAACACTGGTTTTACACAGCATGCAATAGCATGTACTAAACACTACTTTAAGTTAACTAAAACTTTCTATTTCTGGCTTAGTGTATCATTGCAAATCGTGCATGTCTGTGACTTTACTTTGTCAGTTAATATTGGTCTTTGATCTTGTACACTTCAAGCTGTTTTTGTAGACTTTTCAAATCAGTGATTTATTTGTTTGTTGATTGATAATCTTGGATTTTTAACTGGTCTGCATTTTGTACTTGAGTTTTACATCGAGATCTCCAGTTTGTTATATAGAGAACTCGACATCTCGATAAGTATAACAACTTATCGAGATCTCTTATTTCTCTATAGTTGTTTTGACTTATCGAAGTCTCTGAGTTCTCTATAAAAAAATTTGGCTTGTCGAGATCTCTGAATTTCTGCATCTAGAAAAGACTTGTCGATATTTCTGAAATCTCTATTTGCATATTGACTTATCGATATCTCTAAGATCTCTAATGAGAGTTTGACTTGTCGATATCTCCAATCTTCACATCTTCATTTTGGTTTGTCGATATCTCTGAGTTTTCTAATGCAGAAATGACTTGTCGATATCTCCAATCTTCACATCTTCAATTGGCTTGTCGATATCTCTGAGACGTCTCTATAAGCTTTTCTTGACTTCTCGATAAGTCATTTGGGAGTTCTCGAATGACTTCTCTATATGACTTATGATAAGTAGATTTTATATCCACTTGGAACGCTTTATTACAAGCTTAAATTGGTGTTTTGGACTCAAGTTGTTGGTATTTTGATGTGTTTTTGTGCTATTGCATTTCAGGTATCTAGTTAAATGAAAAAAGGAGCTTTTAAAGGAAATATGATGAAAAGTGATCAGATTTGGAAGCCAAGGCCATTTTCAAGTTGTAGAAAATCTCGTTAGCTTTGTGTGGGCAGTTGACTCGCCTAATTCTGACGAGTAGAACTCAAGTTATGGCCAAAATACGATTCATCATAATTTTCCAGAAGCCGCCCACGCGGCCGCGTCAGAAGTGCACGTGACCGCGTGCTGACACGCGGCCGCCTCAGACCCGCGTGCGACCGCCTGCTGATGCGCGGCTGATTTCGATGATTTCGCTGAAAAAGCCTTTTTTGAGTGGAATTTGATAATTTTAAGGGTACAGGTCCACTAGGGGCTTATATATACTTAAAAAAGGGTTTTCATCATCCGGGAAGATTGGGAGATCAAGGAGAAGACCTAGAAGCACAAAATAACTCTGAAAAAGAAGATCTTGTTTTCTACTTATGATTCTTTGAAAATAGTTGTAACTTTGGATGCTCGTTTTCATTCTTGTTGAACCTAGACTTTTTTTATTCGTACTTTGATTATTATTCAGTTTATTAAGACCTTTTTTTATACCATGCTTTCATTGGAACCCATGATGACGATGAGTTCAATTATGGGCTAATCGTTATCATGGAATTCTAGCGAATTTACTTATGGATCTCAATAATTAATTTGTTTCGATATCTTGGTGTGTGGTGATTGATTGATACCTAGTATTGATTGTGCTTATTTGTCTTATGTGCATAGCTAACATATAAGATAGTGTTAATCTCTATTGAAGCGACAGTGAATATAGAGGTTTAGAACTTTCCATGCTAGCATAGGTTCATGTATTTGTTATGCATGATTCGTAGGTAATTTTAACCACCTTACTTGCCCTATGTAATCGCGATAGATAACTTGCGCATTAAACCGTTATGTTTTCAATTCTTATAGACATATAAGGACTAAGCATAATTGGTGTCTATTCAACTTCTATCTCTTTTGTGGATGCTTGGTAGTAGGGTATTCGTACAACGAAAGTTGGCGTTTACTAGTTTCGTGTTATTTGATTAGTGTCATCACCATTACATGCGAAGGTTAAGAACAATAAGGCTATTGAATGAAGTATTTAATGAAGTTAGAATCTCATGTTTGTCATATATATTAATTCAACCATTCTTGTTCTCTTACTTATAATTGTTAGTTTAATCTCTTAGTTTAATCAAAACTCAATTTGTTATTTGTCTTAGCATTGAGCGACAACCATACATTGTTGTATAGGTGCATAAATTGAACTTAACCTAAACCAGTCTCTGTGGGAACGGATCTGATTTATATCTTATACTACTTGCGAACGCGTATACTTGCGTGAATATTAGCGCATGTTTTCGCCCTAACAAGTTTTTGGCGCCGCTGTCGGGGACTCGGTGTTAATTTTTAGTTTATGTGCTTGTCATCAGTGGTCGTTAAATTTCACTGACTCGGATTCTTTTACTTTCACGGTTTATTTTTTTGTGTTTCAGGAACTCATTACAATGGGAGATCCAGCAGCACGAACGAAAGCCTTGATGGATTTTTCTCAACCCAAGATCAATGACATTCAATCTAGCATTGTCCGGCCAGCTATCATAGCTAATACCTTTGAGATCAAGCCTGGCATAATTCAATGGGTGCAGAATTCAATCCCGTTTAGGGGTTCTTCAACGGAAGATCCCAATATGCACCTTAGGGATTTCATTGAGATCTATGACACATTTAAGTTCAACGATGTTTCTGAAGATGTTGTGAAACTGAGATTGTTCCCATTCTCTCCAAGGGACAAGGCTAAGAGCTGGTTACACTCTCTACCAGCTTGTTCGATTACTACTTGGGAAGATCTTGCTCAGAAGTTTCTTACTAAATTCTTCCCTATGGCGAAGACAGATGCACTCAGGAATGCTATTACTCAATTTGCGCAGCAAACGGGAGAATCGCTATGTGAAGCTTGGAAGCACTACAAGGAGATGCTTAGGAAGTGTCCTCATCATGGAATGCCTGATTGGATGATCATCAATTATTTTTATAATGGGTTGGGAGCACAGTCCAGACCAATGCTCGATGCAGCATCAGGCAGAGCATTATGGGCAAAGAGCTATGAGGAAGCTTATGATCTAATTGAACTGATGGCTGCTAATGAATATCAGTATCCAACCCAGAGATGTCCACAGGGAAAGTTAGCAGGAGTTCTTGAAGTGGATACAGCTACGACTATCACTGCTCAAATAAAGGTGTTGTCTATGAATATCGATTCTCTGGCTAACTATGGTGTTAAGCAGATAATTAGTGTTTGTGAGCTGTGTGCAGGTCCGCATGTGACGGAGCAATGCGCTATATCTAGTGACTCAGCTCAGTTTGTGAACAACTTTCAGAGATCGCAGCAACCAGTTCCAGACACTTATCATCCTGACAACTGGAATCATCCTAACTTCAGCTGGAGCAACAATCAGAATACGATGTAATAGCCGTTCCAGCAGTTTGGAAATAAGCTATACAACCCTCCTGGTTTTCAGCAAAGAGAGGGCTTTAGATTTGCTAGGATTGGTACACACAGATGTATGTGGACCAATGTCTACGCAAGCCATGGGTGGATTTTCATACTTCATTGCTTTCATAGATGATCGATCTAGATTCAGATATGTGTATTTGATGAAACACAAGTCTGAAGCCTTTGAAAAGTTCAAAGAATATAAGTATGAAGTGGAGAAACAAACCAAATATAGTATTATAACTCTTCGATCAGATCGAGGTGGTGAATACTTGAAAGGAGAGTTTCTAGCTTATCTCAAAGAAAATGGTATAGTCTCCCAGTGGACTCCTCCATATACTCCACAGTTGAATGGGGTATCTGAAAGGAGAAATCGAACTTTGTTAGACATGGTTCGGTAAAAAACTCATGGTGCATGTCTATCTTCGAATGAAAAATCTGAATTGAAGGAGTTGCGGCTTATGTGCAAAAACCAGGCCCTTATATGCCAAAGCCAGGTTGTTTCAATCAAGACTCTGGAGAACCAAATAGGGCAAATTGCTAAGGCCTTATTGAATCGACCGCCAGGAACGCTTTCTAATGATATAGAAACAAATCGAGGCAAGAGGGAAGTTGAAGAACAGGTGAACGCCATCACCTTAAGGTCTGGAAAGGTCGCAAGTCCCCAAATTCAGCAAGACGAAGAGCTTGAAAAATCTCAAGTTTCAGAAAATGCAGTTGTGGCTGAAGAAGAAGTGCAGAAGGAAGCAGAGGTGGAACCAAGGAAGACTACTATGGAACACACTCCTCCTGAGGGTAATACAGGGGAGAAACATATATATCTTCCACCTCGATTTTCTAAGAGGCTGCAGAAGAAAAAGCTGGATAAGCAGTTTGAGAAGTTTTTGGAGGTGTTCAAGAAACTTCATATCAACATACGTTTCGCTGAAGCTTAAAGATCCTGGAAGCTTCACTATTCCTTGCACCATCGGAAACTTGTCGTTCGACAAGTGTTTATGTGATTTAGGAGCTAGCATCAATCTGATGCCCTTATCTATCTTCAAGAAGCTTGGTCTTCCTGATCCGAAACCAACATACATGTCACTGCAACTAGCTGACCGTTCCATCGCTTATCCACAAGGTATAGTGGAGGATGTCTTGGTCAAGATAGATAAACTCATCTTCCCTGCTGACTTTGTAATTCTTAATTTCAAGGAAGATAAGAAGATTCCCATTATCTTGGGAAGACCATTCTTGGCTACAGGCCGAACTATGATCGATATGCAAAAAGGAGAGCTTTCGATGAAGGTTTACGATCAAAAGGTCACTTTTAATGTGTTCAAGGAAATAAAGTTACCCACAGCTAAATAGGAGTGCTTTAAATTAGAGTGGGTCGACTCTGTAGTAAATTCAGAGCCTGAGCAATTGCCAAAGTCAGATGCCTTAGAGATGTCCTTAATAGGGGAATCAGTTATTAAAGATAAAGAAGGAGCAGAGCAATTGCAGGTTTTGAATGCACCTCCGTGGAAGAGGAAGTTAGATATGCCATTCGATTTTCTTGGGTTAGCAGAGCTGAAAATTTCTCAAGAGCGTCTCGAGCCGTCTATTGAAGATGTTTCCACACTTGAGCTTCACCCACTACCAGATCACTTGAGTTATGCATTCTTGGTTGCACCCCATAATAAGGGTTTGGGATATATTTTTGATGATGTAGAGGGTAGCCGAACGAATCCTACAGTGCCTACAGAAGGTTCTTCTCATGTGCAGCAGGTAGTTGATAGGACTGGTGTTGGTGATGAGCAGTACAGGCGAGTAATTAGGCGTATGGAGGCCATGCACGACATTCACCGTCATTTTGCTGCAGATTTGACACAGGCTTTGGGCACTATTTTCCGAGCCACTGGTGTCGAGGTTGATGGGCCACCTGATCCTCCACCCGAAAAGGGTGATCTTTCTGACGACTAGGTATGCCTGAAATCCTTATTATTACTGTAACGACCGAGAAAATTGCACTTGTATTATAATATAATAAAGATAATTATGTGTATTATTATGTAATTAAATGTGTTGAGTCATAAAACCCTAACTGCTATGTGCTACGTGTTGTCTCTTTTGATCAGAATGTGTTTCGGGTATTTATTGAGTATTTTATTATACGTTATAAGTTTTATCTCAAAACCCGTACAGCTCAAACAGTGTTTTAAAAGCCCGTATTTCAAAAAAAATCATTGGCCATATTTTGCCAAAAACGACCGATACCATATCGCTATTATGAACCCCTAGACGTTTTACAAATTTACCTCGTTCGCGAAAAATGACTTTTTCGGACCCCTTCGGGAGTCAAAAACCTCACAATAATCATATTTTTATTTTCATATGATCATGAAATTATCAAACATCATTTTTCTTTGCATTTTTCTAATATTCACAATTTTTGGGAATTTTTGGCATTTATTTTGTATTTATTGGATAATTAAAAATTCATATTTGATACCGAAAAATTATAAAAATTGGGGCCAAATATTTTTATTAGATGTGTTATTAGCCCCTTAATTTTATTTAGGAGTATTATTTTCATAAATATAAATAACTGGATTTTTATTGATTATTCATTGATTAATTATTAAAAAAATCAGAATATTCAAGAAATTGAGTTTGTTGGTGAAGAACACTCAAGGAATTAAACCTCAGATTTGAAGATGATTCTGTTAACCATATCCTTCATGTAAGTAGTCGTTTTAAAGCTTATTCAATCTAGTTTATGATTCTGTAAACGTTTTTACTGATTGATTTCTTGATTTTTAATTCGTATTTTCGGGTTTAGTATTCGAATTCGGGTTTTGATTTTGGTTAGTTGTTTGATGATTTTGTTGTTAGAAACATTTACATCATCGAAATTCCAGTCGAAACGCACCGGTTTCATCGATTTCGGTTTAGGATTTCGAGCTCGCCAGACTTGGAACGCCGTCGCCGTGTTCTTGAAGTTTCGGCCACGTTCTCGGCGAAACAGCGATGAAGGAAGGAGGGTGATGCTAGGGGTCGTGAGAAGTGAAATCCCAGAAAAAATCAACTGAAATCACGACGTTTGGACGCCGTTTTCTTAGCGGAACGACCACCGGCGGCGGAGCCGCGGTGGCTGTTCTTCCCGACCCGATTGGGTTGGGGGACGACCCATTAACCCGGAAACCTCGACCCGGTTTCAATCCCCTATACCCAGAAATCAATTCCCTGATTCTGTTTTTAATTTATTAATTATTTATTTATATTTTAGTAAATCAAAATCAGTTTTTATTAATTCTAAAAATCAAATAAAAATTAGTTTAAATTCTAAAAAATATTACTAATAATTTTTGAATTATTTTATTAATTTAGAAATTCAAATTTAATTATTTATTTAATTATTTAATTATTTATTATTTAATAATTAAGTAATTAATTAATAACTAAGATTAAAAATATACCGAATAATATGATTGATAATTCAATAATTAGTCGAATAATATGAGTAACTCGTATTTATGCGAGTAGTGGATCATTGAGTTGAATCATTATTCGAGCAATAGTTTGTTTATTCGAAAAGTGTCGTAATAATTATTCGTATCGATTATTTATTTGTAAATAGTCGATTTAATCATATAATTGATAATAATTTGTGAATAATTGTAATAAATTATAATTAATCCTAATAATTAAGGATTATTTATTTTAAAATACTATAAATATTAAATAATTATTTAAAAATATAGTTAAGGTTTAATTAATTGTGATTAATTAATTATAATTGATTTATAATTATTTAAATCTATTTATTGCATAGTAATTAAACCGTTAGTACGATTTGAGTGAAACGAAGACCCTTAGACTCAGAAAAATGAACCGATTCCACTAAAAATAATTATAAATCATAATTTCTTTCGGAAGCGAGTCGTCTTGTGGTAATTAATTGCTTGTAGGCCCTATTAGGGGTAGAGTCGAGTCTAATAAATCTCGAAAAATTATAAAGCGAACCAGATAGTGTTTGTTAATGCGAGTTCAAGTCTAGTATCGGTTCTAAAAATAATTATAAGTCCAAAATCAATTGTGTGCCTTATGTGCTATGTGCTTTAAGTGATTATGTGAACTTTATGTGTCATATTATATGTGTGCGAGTCTGATAGAATCGTATGGGTAGACGATTAGGGTTGCGTGGTATCAATTCGAGATACGCGTATGAAGTAAGTTATCTAAATGAATATCTTTCCATGATAGATTCAGTACCAACAAGGCGAATCAAGCCAGAGATAGAAGGCAGTTAAGCATACAAGGTGAAGTGCACACCAGGCAAGTTTTTCCCCTATTTTAAGTTCAGAATAGTGAAATATACCCCACTTTCCATATCAATTACACTTGATAATTCTTGTGCATATACACCGATACACAATTATTGATTCTTGTCTCTATTTCATTTCGATTCTTAATTTTTCCCAATTTATTGAATCCTCTATTCATATCCCAATGTTGATACCCTTACTTATATATACTCTGATATATCCTGATGTTGGGATACATCACGAGCATACCAATTGTTTCGGATGCTAAGCTATGGACTGGATGGTTATGATACGGGCCAGGTATGAACCTGGCCCTTGATTTAAGAGGCCATAGTTGCCTGGGTACCCCTTATGTTGGTTGGGTCTATGCAGTTGGGTATTGATCCGCACTGTATCCTGACTAATCAGCAGGTTATGATGCATATGTAGGTTTTTGTTTCCAGTCTTGTTCATTTGGCACTCGCCAGTAATGGCAAATTATTATTCTTTATAGAAACAGAGGGTTGTTTAAACCAGTAGATTATCGATTCATTTATTCTTCTCTCAACACTATATATACATTATTGCAGGCTTGTTGAGCAATTTTGGCTCACCCCTTTTTTTTATTATTCATATTGTTTTTCAGTTAAGGTAGAGAATGAAACCCTTCAGAACTCGAGTTGTCAAGAAGCGAGCCAAGCAGCGGGACCCTCTTATACCAAGGGTGTTTGTCCCTATCCCAGAAGAGAGCTTTAAATTAATTCGGGGTAATTATTTTATTTATATCTTGCTTGTACAGGTCTAGTGAGTAGTTAGTGTTAATAATGCCCCAAATCTATACCCCGGATTTGGATGGTGTTACAGTTGGCATTAGAGCTTAGGTTTTGGCCCTTGAAAACAAGAACATTAGAGTTAAGATAAGATAGGGAGATCACATAAGATAGGAGTAATGGTATTAGGGTTGTTTGTTTATTATATTAGGAGTTTGTGAGTTCTAGGGTTGTGATTTGATTTTCTTGTGTTATGGTTATTAGATTAGATGGCTTCTTCAGCGTCATCCTCGGAACGGACAGCTTCAGACTCAGTGGTAGCACCAGCATCATTTCAGGCATTTCCACCATTACCACCACCACCCCCATTGCCACAGGGACCTGCACCGGAGCAGTTGTCGGTACCCCCTGCACCAGAGGTACCTGACTTTGTTGATTATTTTCCTCATTTTGAGCCGGAGGTACCTGATTTTCTGCCATTGAAGTTTCCGATGTTTGATATTCCCGATATGGTTGATATCCCACAGTGGGAGGAGTTGGAACCGCAGATTCCAGCACCGCAGCCAGAGATTCCACAGTTTCAGCCAGAGCCACCTATGTTTGCACCTCCAGAGCAGCCTGTCATATTTCCCGCACCGTTGGCTATTTATGCACCTGTACCTGGGATATACCAGTTTCCTCAGCAGGAGTTGAGTCGTGTACCACCCGGATTTTGATTTCAGATGATAGTAGAGTGTTGTACCCTGGGTATTATATGTAGATATATGCAGTATAGTATAGTATGAACTTCTTTCATGATCAGCTTTATAAGGTGATTGTTAAATCCCTTTCAAATCATTCCTTCATCAAAATATTGATTTCTAATTGGGACAAGTAGTGATGTGATGTGATGATTTGTCGAAATAATAAAGAGTCTGGTGGGACGCCACCTAATCATGTGTTGTGTGCCATATGGTATGACAGAGTGGCCATCTTGAGTACTAATATGGTTGTCTCATTCCTATTTAAATCATTATTCATTCTTTCTTCCTCACTCCTGATTTGTTTATTCATGAATCTTTCCGATTGTTTCCTTGTACTCTTATCCCTTACAAAAAGTTTCCAATCATAATCATATACACAAATTCCTTCTTGTGTAAGGTTTATCCTTTGAATGTTTTAAAAAGGAAGTAAAATGAACCCGTGTTAGGTCACACACACTGTAAAAGGGGGTTGAATACAGTGTATAATACAAATAAATCGAATTAAGAACACAAGTATGTAACAAAGAATAATCTTATTAATAAAACAGTATTGCAATGGAACCGTTCTCTCTTAGTGATGAACAAATATCACGAGAGCTGCTAGAGTTACAATGAATAATATTCTCGATAATGATAACACATATAGTGTAAACCCTATGTCTGTGTTTATATACCACACAGTTACAAGATAATCTCTAATTGATATCGAATATAATTCTGTATCCTAAAATATATCAATTAGTTCTCTTTTTCTACAAGTCTTCTATTCTTCATAGAATTCTTCTTCATGCATATTTCTTCTTGTTTTAGTCTTGATCTTCTTTCCCTTCAATCAGCCGCCTTCCTCATCTGAAGTCTTCTTAAGTCCTGATATTATCTTCTGATGAATATCTTCTGATATCTTAAGTTCTGATAACTTAAGTTCTAATATCTTAAGTTCTGACTTCAGTATAAGTACTGATTTCCAGTTAAGTCCTGATTTTCCTGTTAGTTAAGATCTGAAAACTAAACACAAATCATTATTAGACATGACATCACAAATATATCTAACAATCTCCCCCAACTTGTAAATTAGCATAATATACAAGTTCAATAGATATTTGATGATGTCAAAAACATTAAGTACATATGCATATGAGAATTTGACTAGATACCTACAATTCATAGTCCTTGTAGCTTTTACAATCCTTAAAGTCTGATATCAGCTTTAGCCTGTATATCCTTCAAAATTTAACAGTTGTAGTCCTTGACCTGGCTTCAGTGTTTGACCTGGCTTCAGTGTTTGATCTCAGCATATTCAAGTTCATTTATCATCCTCCTTTTAGCATCTTTAAGTTCAGCTGTATCTTCTCCTGTCTGAAAGATAGTAGCCCTGAGATCATTAATCTTTGCTTTCTTATCTCCTGATCCAGTCTGATCAGATAAGCTTTGTCAGACTCCATATTAAATTCAACACCCTTAATACCCAGAAAAGTAGTGATCTTAGCGGTATTAGGCTTCATCTCAACTAAATCACCATTATAAGCTATGTACTTTGGATAGTATGGTCTGCCAGACTTTACACAGTAAAGTTTCTTCTGCCTTTGAATATCAGATATTAAGTATCTGGCAGCACCATCTGTTGACCTGTTCTTCACTTGAAGTAGAAATAAAACATGTTGCATTTCTTCATAATACTTCAACCAAATTGCATACTTTCTTATATGAAATACTCTCCCATCTGTCATAAAATAAAGCATTATGTCTTCTTTCAGCTTGGAGTTGTAGACCATCTGTACAGACTCTAATTGATTTAGACTTTCTAGAGTTATCCCTACTCCTGGTTCAGTAAGGGATGTAGGATCTGAGGTAGAATTGTTTATTCTTTTCTCATCGGGATTACCCAGTCCCTTTTTATCTCTAGCTTCCTTCCCTTGGATCAATCTACCCTGAAAAACATTTGTTGAAGTCTTCATAGGTTGAGCAGATTATTGAGCTTTAGTAAACCCAGGTAGTAGAATTGTTGAAGGTTTAACATGAGCAATATCAGAGGTTTCCTTTTCTTCTGATGTCAAGACAACTTGAGCTCTGTCAGAGGTTACTTGAATATTCCTTTTCTTCTTCAAAATCAAATATGTATCTTCATCAGCATTTACTTCCAGATCCATGGTTGGCATATATATCTTTACAGATTCATCAACTTTTGCTTTACCTTTGAATCTAGAATCAACTTCCACCTGTGATTTGGACTTGGCCTTAGATGCCTCAGTATCTATCCTTTCTATGATCACAATGCCCTTAGGCTTAGGTGGTTTCTTTGCTATGACTTGAGCTTTAGACTTTGACTTAGATTTGTCATTTTCAGCTTTCAGTCTAATCTCTTCTTCCTTCAGGTTTTCTTTATCCATGTCTGAATTATCCTTTAGGAACAGCCTTTTGGAGATCTCTTCATCAAGTTTCAGAGTTTGTTCATCATAACTTATCCTTTTACCAATATCAGAACTTGTTCTTTGACTTATATTTCTGGATTTCCTTGATAAAGAACCTCTGCCTTGACTTAGACCTCTACTCTTTTTAGAGTTTACCTGGTCTTCATTATCATCATCCTTACCCTTTAGTGATTGATCAGTTGTACATTTGGACTTAATTACTTTCTCCCCTTTTTGGCATCATCTGGTAGAAGCAGGGAGATAAGCAAGTCCACAGAGTTTTGGATTTCATTGAGTTGGTTTTGTTGAGCAACTTGATTCTTTAAAATATCAGAAAGTTGAGCTTGCTGCTTTTCTTGAGTCTTTTCTATATGCTCAATACAGTCAAAGGCTGGCTTAAAAAACATTTTCTTGTCCAATATGACATTCATAGTTTGCTTAGTCACTGTATCTTGAAGTTTGTCCACCTTGGCTTGAGTTATTGAGTGTTGACCTTGAAGGTTCCTGGTACTCAATGTAGTAACTCTGAGATGTGCTTTGAAGTCATCATTCAGAAGCATTTCATCAGCTTTAGCCAGGTTCTCAACAAGAACATCTACATAAGGAACAAAATCAACTTTGTTCAACTCCTTGATCCACTCTCTTCCTCTGTGAGTTTCACTCCAAGGAACTGGTGCATCTTTTCTCACAAACTTCTTAATCAAATCAGCTTTACAAACTGTTTGTTGAGATGCATGTCCAGAAGGACCAGCTACATCAGCATTTATATTTGTAGCAGCTTCACCAGTATTTTCTTCAACAGAACTTGCAGAATCTTCAGTATCAGCATCTTTTGATAGAATGATTGTATATGAAGCAATAGAACATTCATCTTCATGGACATCAACATCTATCAATGGAGTTGTTGGTGGAGTGTGTTGAGAAAGATGTGAAGTAGATGGAGCTTCCAGATACAAGACCAAAGGCACATCCAAGTTGTTGATATCAATTTCAGCACTTGTGCCTATGTTTCCAGTATTTACTGGAGAGTTTATTGGAGACACAGGAGGTGTAGGCAATGGAGTAGTCTCTGGCTCTTGGATTGGAGATTTATGAGCTTCATGAAGTTCTGGATCAGCACTTGGAAGAGATTCAACTACAGTAGGTTCTTGTGGGATCATAGATTCCTGATCCCCTTTCACAGCTGCTGCTTCCATTCCTTCTTCAGAGGTTGATTCTTCTACAGCCCTCCTTGCTCTTTGCTTTTTAAATCTCTTAGTTGGTGGAGAGACTCTGGGAGCATGATCATCAGAGTTTAGCTTTTTAAGCCTTTTTAGGGGCCTAGAACTCCCAGTTTCTTGAGCTTTCTAAGAAGAGACCTTCTCAGCTACTTCAGCAACAGGTTCTGATGGTTGAACATGTGCCTCATCATCAGACTCATCTCTTAAAATCATTTTCCTTCTTTTCTGCTGTGCTTGAGGTACTATCTTAGTCCTCTTTGCTCTAGAAGAAGAAGGCTTCACTTGATTATGTGCTGATGGCTGGTTGGCATGTTCTGATGTGTGTGTTTGGTGAGTGGCAGTGGTAGGTTCTGATGGATGTTGTGGTTGTGGTTGTGGTTGTGGTTGTTGTTGTTGTTATGGAACATCAGGATATAATACAGAATAAGTAGCAGCATCAGCATTTACAAGGGCTTGCTTTACTGCTAAAGGAATTCTAAGGGGCCTCAGAACTTTCTTTTTGTTATCAGCAGTTAAAAGATCAGTAAAACCCCTTTTTGCTAACCTAAAAGGTTCTAAGTGTTCACTTGCTAGTTGTGGTTCATCTGATGTACAGTAACTGTAAATTAACTGACAGAACCTAGAAAAGTAAACTACATTCCTGTCCTCTTTCATTCTATCTCCTATAAAACATAACACAGTCTTGGCATAATCAAAGTGAGACTGGTTTAGGAGAGCACACCCAATTTGTTGAGTCAGAATCGGAATGGCGTCAAAATTTGAGCATCTGTCTGCGAACGCCTTGGTGATGCAATCGAAGAAAAAACTCCATTCTCTTCGAATATGTGGGCGTTTAAGTTGGCCCAACTTTGCCAAACTTTCCTCATACCCTAAATTAGCCATCATTTGCTGTAGCAATGGCTCCTCAACAGCAGAACTGAACTGGCAGTTCTCAGGTAGATGTAGAGCTTTCCTGACTGTTGCCGGAGTAATAACGTAATCCACCTCCTTTGTTGTAAAAACGATGCTTGGAGTCCCATCCTTATCACCATCATCATAAAGTCTCGTTCGCCACAACGTCATAACTTGAGTGTCAGATAAAGTGGATGGCTGCGTCAAAGCGAACCCTATTTCACTGTGAGCCAAGAAGTCCTGGACAAAATGAAGTTCTGACGGAGCTTCACTCTTGGTTAGAATGGCAGTGTAGTTGTTGGGGACGAACTTTGCTCCATTAAAGATTAGATCCTTAGGTACCATTGAAAAAGAAGTGAGAAATAAGATGCCTAAAAGGTGTTTGGTAAAATGCCTGTGTAAAAACCGTCAGTTAATATAGAGAGAATAAGAGAAAAGAGAGAGAGTATGGAATACAAAAGTAGATAAAAGATTTAAAATCTTTTCTCTCTTTTACTTATACACGCCACTTGACAACAGTTAAGACGAATTTGAACAGTCTTTACACCTGTCAGCCATGCAGTAGTTAAGACAATAGTTAATGGGCACGGGAAATAAGTAATGATTACTATGCACATGCAGTTTTTTTATAAAAAAATTGTTCCCACTAAACAAGTAATTATGACTGTCTTTATCTCACTTAAACCAATATTCTGATAAAATATAACCGTTCAAGTATTGACCAAAAATAAATCAAGTAAATAAATACTGACACGTAAGCATTAGAACTTGACTATTGTCAGAATTTAAAGGTCATCAGAATATGGCTTCTGTACTCAAAAAGTGAATGTTTATATCTGTAATTCTTCACACAAATACTTATATGGTTTCCTCAGAACTTAATCATCAGAACTTCCATCAGAACTTGTCCTCAGAATTTATGCAACTGACACTTAAACTGTTCATTTAAAATAACATTGATCACCACAGTAATTTTCATCATTCATATGGAGTGTAAGTGTGTGCTTTAAGCTAAATATCAGACAAAGAGTAAAGTCTGATTCACTTCAGTACATCTTAGAAATAAGGCATAACTAAGAACTTTACTCAAAATCTGTCATTAGTCTGAAATCTACTATAGAATGAGTTCATGCATGAGTCCACCTCAACTTTTTTGTGCTCATTTTATGCATCTTTTGATATTCTTTTTTACAGGAGCTTCTCAGTGTAAGTGAGTCACAACTGCTTATCAGAATTTATGCTATTATCAGAGTATTTCTCCAGTAATCAGAGAATGTGAAAAGTCACCAAGAAAATTTTATTTTGCTTTTCTAATGCATATAACTTAATACCAGTAATGCATTGGGTCTTCCCTTCCATATATATTTTTCTCTAGATCTCAAAGGAGTACCTGATATTTATTTCTTTTATTTACATTTTCTTTTGATAAGTGAGGCTTATCAGCACTTAGTACATCCATAAGATTTACCAAAATCAGAACTTAACAGATAAGAAGCACTATTCTAGTTTTTGACTTAGTAATAAGATACATAAAGTAAACCTAACCAAGCTCAATATCAGAATTTGCTTGTGTTAAAAGATTTCCACATAAACAATTACTTCAAACATGGGATCTTTAGTATATTAGAGACTACTAGGTCAGCATCTAGCACAGTTATCCTCATTGGATTGAATAGTCAGAGAAATATTCATATCACTATCAGAGTTTGGAAATTCACATCAGACAACAATCAGCACTTAGGAAAATTTTAATTTAAGCACAGATTACATAAAGATAGTAATATCGGTATATACTGATCATAAAGTCTGATGTATCAGAACATAAACCAAACAGATTTAGAGAAAGAACCTGAAACCATTCCAAGTTCATTTACCAATCTTGTAAAAGTAGCTTCACACAGTGGTTTTGTGAATATATCTGCTAGTTGTTGATCTGTTGGAACAAAATGCAATTCCACTGTACCTTCCATCACATGCTCCCTTATGAAGTGGTATCTAATGCTGATGTGCTTTGTCATTGAGTGCTAAACTGGATTACCTGTCATAGCAATAGCACAGTAAATAGGGATTTTAGAAAATTCTAACCCATAATCCAGTAACTGATTCTTCATCCAAAGAATATGTGCACAACAGCTTCCTGTAGCAATGTACTCTGCCTCTGCAGTTGATGTGGAAATTGACTTTTGTTTCTTGCTAAACCAAGAAACAAATCTGCCTCCAAGAAATTGACAGCTTCCACTTGTGCTTTTCCTGTCAATTTTGCACCCTGCAAAATCTGTATCTGAGTAACCTATTAGCTTAAAGTCTGATTCCCTAGGATACCATAATCCTAGATCAGTTGTACCCTTAAGGTACTTGAAAATTCTTTTCACAGCTGTTAAGTGAGGTTCTCTTGGATCAGCTTGAAATCTTGCACAAAGACGGGTAGCATACATGATATCAGGTCTACTTGCAGTTAGATTGAGTATTGAGCCAATCATACCTCTGTAATCAGTAATATCTACTGATGTACCAGCATCCTTATCCAATTTTGTTGCAGTGGCCATAGAAGTGGATGCACTTGAACAGCCTTGCATTCTAAATTTCTTCAACAAATTTATGGTGTACTTAGATTGACAAATAAAAGTTCCTTCTTCATTCTGCTTGACTTGAAGGCCCAGTAAATAGCTAAGTTCTCCCATCATACTCATTTGATATCTTGACTGCATTAGCCTGGCAAACCTTTTACAAAGTCTATCATTTGTAGAATCAAAAATGATATCATCAACATATATCTGTACCAAAAGTAAGTCCTTTCCATGGTTGAGATAGAATAAAGTTTTGTCAATAGTCCCTCTGTTAAATCCACTTTCCAGAAGAAACTGAGCTAATGTCTCATACCATGCTCTTGGAGCTTGCTTAAGGCCATAAAGTACTTTATCAAGTCTGTAGACATGATTAGGAAATTTTGAATCTACAAAACCTGGAGGTTGTTCAACATATACTTCTTCTTCCAATTCTCCATTAAGAAAAGCACTTTTTACATCCATTTGAAAGACTTTAAACTTTTTGTGAGCAGCATAAGCCAAAAATATCCTTATGGCTTCCAATCTAGCAACTGGTGCAAATGTTTCATCATAATCAATTTCCTCCTGTTGAGAATATCATTTTGCAACCAGCCTTGCTTTATTTCTTGTACTTATGCCATCACTATTAGTTTTATTTCTGAACACCCACTTTATAGCAACAACAGATCTATTCTTTGGTCTTGGCACTAGGGTCCAAACTTTATTTCTTTCAAATTCATTTAACTCTTCCTGCATTTCTTGCACCCAATCAGCATCTTGAAGAGCTTCTTCCACTTTCTTTGGTTCAGT
Organism: Apium graveolens; assembly: GCF_009905375.1. Taxonomy (NCBI): domain Eukaryota; kingdom Viridiplantae; phylum Streptophyta; class Magnoliopsida; order Apiales; family Apiaceae; genus Apium; species Apium graveolens. Next base: position 126,297,451 of record NC_133657.1, on the reverse strand, counting down.
CTGAGAAAGAAAAGAATGATAGAGACATTTATTTGATGTTGTTGTTCTAGTTCTAACACCTGCTTCAGGATTTCCAATAATCAAGTCAGGTGTATGTGCTTTAATCCACTTTCTTGCAGATGGAAGGTGATCTCTAGAACTGGATGCTCCCCCATTATCCATGCTATCTCCATCAACATTTTCTGATACTCCCCCTGAAATTATGCTCTCTGAGTTGGATCCTTCAGAATTTAAGTTTTCAGAATTATCAGAACTTGATGACTCAGTATTAGACTTTATGATGAGAGCCTTTCCTTTGACTTTCTTTGAGACAGCCACTTTGGGGGATTCCTCCTCAGCCTTAAGAGCAACTGTCCTTGACTTTCTCCCATGTCTCTTGCTTCTTTGATCCATCTCAAGTTCATGAGTTTTGAGCATACCATAAATTTCATCAAGAGTAGTTTCATCAAGAGCATTGTTGTCTCTTATAGTAGTTGCCTTCAAATCCCAACTTTCAGGAATAGCTAAAAGGAATTTAAGAATAGAATCTTCAAGATCATATTCCTTATCCACCAATGACAGATCATTCAAGAGTTTGACAAATCTGCCATATAAACCAGTTAATGACTCATCAGGTTTTGAGTCAAAATGCTTGTTGTGCATATGTTGTGTACTTGATGATTTCATAAACAAAACATCTAAGTGGATTTTACTTAGTGAAATAATGTAGCACTCGACTGATAAGAATTATAGTCCCGACGGATAACTCATTATAGTCCCGACGGATGTTAACTTATTATCCATCGAGTGAGTAGCTTATATAAGAATAAGTCTGTAGCACAGTTCTGTATACATCTTTGTATAGATTCTGTAGTAGCCTATAAGTCATGTTGACTTTAACTAGATATGCAGAATAGGTTGATTAACTGTATATAAATGATGTCTTGTAATTCTACATAGTGAAATGAAGTCAAGTGCCAAAATAGCTACCGACGGATGATTAACAAAGCCATCGACGGATGATCAAATGACCATCAACGGATGTTCAGAAAGTCGACGGATGATCATATATCCAACGGATGTTCATAGAATCCAACGGATGATCATGTAAAGAATTCAAACAGCAGTTGAACAGTGAAAGCTGAGTACAGCCGTCGAGATGTATACAAATCTACTGTGGAAGCCCATTAACTGGGTAATAGAGGACGAAAAGCAGCAAAACTTAAGTCTGATAGTTTTTATATTTATTCAGTCTTTTTGACTGTGTAATCTTGGTAATATATAAACCAAGAATGTAGCAAATAGATATACATGTGTTGAGACACAAAAACAGAGAAATTTTTGTAAGCAGAATCTTTAGCATTTCCCTGTATTCTCAGCAGTTCGATTTGTAAGCAGCTGTGAGCATTCTTGCACACGGAATCCTCTCGATATATAATATATATCTCTGGTGGAATTGTTTAAATCCACCAGAAAGTTTTTAAAGACTCTTGTTTTTAATTACTTATGTTTTGATTCAATTAAGTTTATATTCCGCATTGTGCTAATCAAAACATTTATATCTATATTCGAGTTGAACATTTTTATTTTGAGAAAAAGGTTCAAGAATTCCATTCAACCCCCCTTCTGTAATTCTTGCTATATTGTTAAGGGACTAACAATTGGTATCAGAGCAAGCTCTTAATCTACAAAGAGTTTAAAGATCAAAACAATTCAACAAGATGAACAAGAAAGACGTTGGAGTCAAGATTCCTTTTCTAGATAAAGATAATTACCATCATTGGAAGGTAAAGATGCATCTTCATATGCTTTCTCAAGATGAGGCCTATGTGGACTGCATAGAAAGAGGTCCTCATGTTCCAATGAGAGCTGCAATAGGAAACGAGCCATCTGTTCCCAAACTAAGGCATGAATGGTCTGATCCTGACATTGAACAAGTCAGGAAGGATAAAAAGGCCATAAACATTCTGTTCAATGGAGTTGATGCAGACATGTTTGACAACATTATAAACTGCAAAACTGCCAAGGAAGTCTGGGATACTATACAGATAATCTGTGATGGCACTGAGCAAGTTAGAGAAAATAAAATGCAGCTCTTGATTCAGCAATATGAGCATTTTCACAATGAGGAAAGTGAGTCACTCACTGGCATTTTTAGTAGATTCCAAAAACTACTAAATGCTCTTAAGTTGCATGGAAGAGTCTATCAGACTAAAGACTCTAATCTGAAATTCCTTAGATCTCTTCCAAAGGAATGGAAACCAATGACAGTCTCATTGAGAAACTCACAAGATTATAAAGAGTTTACTTTGGAGAGACTGTATGGCATCCTGAAGACCTATGAGCTTGAGATAGAGCAGGATGAAAGGATGGAGAGAGGAAAGAAGAAAAGAGGATCCATTACATTAGTTGCTGGTTTGGAAAAGGAGAAGGAAGTGAAGATGGAAGCTGTTGAGTCAACTTCTAAGGTCTGTGAGAACAAGGGCAAGGGGCTTGCAGCAGAAAGTGAAGATTCATTGAGCTAAGATGACATGGAGGACATTGATGAGCACCTAGCATTTCTCTCCAGGAGATTTTCCAAGCTCAAGTTCAAAAAGAACTTTGGAGCAGCCAAGCCAAATAGAAACATGGTGGATAAGTCAAAAATCAAATGTTTCAAATGTGGCTTGGCAGAGAATTTTGCAAATGAGTGTAGAAAGTCAGATTCCAGTAAGAAAAGGTTTGAGTCTGTGGATTATAAGCAAAAATACTATGATCTACTCAAACAAAAGGAAAGGGCTTTTATTACACAAGAGAATGACTGGGCAGCAGATGGTTTGGATGAAGATGAGGATGTCAGCTATGTCAATCTAGCCCTAATGGCCAAGTCTGATGAAATAGAGACTAGTTCCTCAAGCAATCAGGTAATTACTACAAACCTTGCACATTTATCTAAAGCTGAGTGTAATGATGCCATAAATGACATGTCTACATAATTATATCATTTGCGTGTTACACTTAAGTCTCTTACTAAAGAAAATGCTAAAATCAAATAAAACAACTTGTTTTTAAGTGAGAGGAATAATGTGCTTGAGTCTCAGTTTATTGATTTTGAGAAATTAAGAATTGAGTGTAAGATTGCTAAGGAGGAATTAACTGAGTCCTTGAAAAAGGAAGAGATTTTAAAGAAGCAGCTCGAGCGTGAACAAGAGGTGATTAAAGCATGGAAAACATCCAGGGATGTCCATGCTCAAATCACCAAAGTTCAAGGAATTGAGTCTTTTTGTGATGAAGCCTGGAAAAAGAATAAAGAGAAATTAGAACCCAATTTGGTAGATGGTTTGCTGACAGATGTAGACTCGACAGATGATGAGGACTATCCGTCGGATAACAAAAAGTGTTATCCGTCGAAACATGAAAATCCTCATCCGTCAGCTGTGAGCAAGCCCATTAGCAAAGCCAAACTAATCAAGCTAAATGAGAAGTATGGGTCTGTTTCCAAGAACTTTGTTTTAGGAGAGTCAAGCCAAGTTAAGAAAGGGAGAAAGGCTAATATTGGTCACATGACTGTCAAACAGTTGAGTGACAGACTTGAGAAAATTGAGGTAAAAACAGAGACTAAAAGGAAAAACAATAGGAATGGTAAAGTAGGGATTAACAAACACAATAACTACACACCTGATTAATATGCTCCTAGAAAAATCTGTTAATTGCAAATCTGCCATGCCTACTTCCATGTCTGTTCAGTCTCAATTTACTCACATGAATGCAATGCCTTCCATGCCTGTTAATGCTATGCCTACACAGAACATGAATGCACAGTTTGCTAATATGCCATTTGCACCTAATCCATATTATGCTGCATACAGTATGCCTCAAATGCCATTTAGCATGCCCTACTGGAATAACATGTTTACACCAAGCATACCATTTCCTAGTAGCCATAATATGCATGATAATTCTATCGCATTAAATGGTTTCAAAGGTCCAACCCAAATGACTAAGGAAGAATCTGAAATTCCCAAGTCAAATGAGTTAAGACCTAAGAAACAGAAGAAGAAAGCTAACAAGGCAGGACCCAAGGAAACTTGGGTACCAAAATCAACTTGATTTGATTTTGATGTGTGCAGGGAAACAGAAGGAATCTTTGGTACTTGGATAGTGGTTGTTCAAGACACATGACTAGTGATTCTACCCTGCTCACTGAGTTTAAGGAGAGAGCTGGTCCAAGTATTACTTTTGGAGATGACAGCAAGGGTTATACTGTGGGATATGGCTTGATTTCAAAGGATAATGTCATCATAGAGGAGGTTGCCTTAGTGGATGGTCTTAAACAAAATCTGTTAAGTATCAGCCAGCTTTGTGATAAAGGCAATTCAGTAAACCTTCAACAAAGAAGCCTGTGTTGTGACTAATAATCAAATCAACAAAGTGGTTCTCACTCGTGTGAGAAGAGGAAATGTGTACCTAGCTGATTTCAACTCAACTAAAGCTGAATCTGTAACTTGTCTTCTCAGTAAAGCAAGTCAAGATGAAAGTTGGCTATGGCACAAGAAGCTATCCCATTTAAACTTCAAGACCATGAATGAGTTGGTAAAGAAAGAACTAGTAAGAGGCATTCCTCTAGTGGAGTTTACTAAGGATGGACTGTGTGATGCCTGCCAAAAGGGGAAGCAGATTAAAGCATCATTCAGGAAGAAACTTGATTCAGCAATTGAAGAGCCTTTGCAACTGCTTCACATGGATTTGTTTGGCCCAGTCAATGTATAGTCAATATCAAGGAAAAGATTTTGCCTAGTAATTGTAGATGATTTCTCAAAGTTCTCTTGGACATATTTCCTAAAGTCTAAAGATGAGGCTAGTGAAATCATCATCAATCACATAAGGCAAGTTAACAATCATCCTGATTTCAAAGGTAGAAGAATCAGGAGTGACAATGGAATTGAGTTCAAGAACTATGTCATGAGAGCATTTTGTGAAGAAAATGGGATCTTGCATGAGTTTTCAGCAGCAAGGACTCCACAACAGAATGGAGTAGTGGAAAGGAAGAACAGATCACTTATTGAAGCTGCAAGGACAATACTTGAAGAATCTAAACTTCCAACGTATTTCTGGGCTAAAGCTGTAAATACTGCATGCTACACTCAGAATATTTCTCTGATTAATCAAGCAAGATGCATGACTCCCTATCAATTGTTCAAGAACAAGAAGCCAACTCTAAACTTTTTTCATGTCTTTGGCTGCAAATGCTATATCCTGAGAAATCAAACTGATCAAAATGGGAAGTTTGATGCTAAAGCAGATGAAGGAATTTTTGTTGGATATGCTGTTGGTAAAGTATATAGTGTCTACAATCTAAGAACCAACATTGTTGTGAAATCTATACATGTTGTGTTTCATGATAAAAAGATTGAAGGACTGGAAGATGGAGATCACCATGAGAGCCTCAAATTCGACAATGTTGAGATGGTTAGTGATGAAAGTGATGATGAGAGTGATCAAGAAACAGTGTCTAAGGATAATGCAGACAAATCTACCACCAATGAAGCACAAAACTCAACAACCGTCGAGTTGCATAATGCTTCATCCGTCGGAAGGTAATCTGTGTTATCCGTCAGAAGATAACCTGCCTCATCCGTCGATAATCAAAATTCACCATCCGTCGGGTTATCAAAAGGAGCAGAAGATCAAGACAGATCACCTACAGAAAATTCTCCCTTCTCAAATCAAAGATCCATAAACTCAGGGGGAGTTTCTAGCAATCAAAACTCAGTCACACATCAAGACAATCATGAGGCCTCTTCATCTAGAGCTAATCTACCTCAGCAAAGGAAATGAAAAAAAGATCACCCCTTTGAGCTTATCATTGGTGATGTGTCTTCTAGAGTTCAAACATGAAGAGCAACTCAGGAAGAATGTCTATATAGCAGTTTTCTATCAAAGGAAGAACCAAAGAAGGTAGAAGAAGCTTTGTTGGATCCTGATTGGATTTTAGCTATGCAGGAGGAGCTAAACCAATTTGAAAGGAATAAAGTATGGAAGCTGGTACCCAAGCCTAAAGGAAAGAATCCAATAGACACCAAGTGGGTATTCAGAGTAATCAGGAATAAAGCTAGATTGGTTGCTAAGGGTTATTGTCAGCAAGAAGGAATAGATTTTAATGAAACCTTTGCTCCTGTTGCAAGACTTGAAGCCATCAAAATCTTCTTAGCCTATGCAGCCCATGCCAATTTCAAGGTCTATCAAATGGATGTTAAAAGTGCCTTTCTGAATGGAGATTTGGAGGAAGAAGTATATGTCAGTCAACCTCCTAGTTTTGAGGATCCAAATTTTCCAGAATATGTCTATTATCTTCTGAAAGCACTTTATGGACTGAAGCAAGCACCTAGAGCCTGGTATGACACTTTATCAAAGTTCCTTTTGGAAAATCACTTCACAAGAGGTACTGTAGATAAAACTTTATTTTTCAGAAATGTTAATGGCTCTAGCATACTTGTTCAAATTTATGTAGATGATATTATTTTTGGCTCTACAGATGAGAAACTTTGTAAAAAGTTTGCCAAATTGATGCAAAGTAAGTATGAAATGAGTATGATGGGAGAACTAACTTACTTTCTTGGTTTACAAGTTAAGCAAGTTAGTGATGGAATATTCATTAGTCAAACTAAATATATTTTTGATCTTTTAAAGAAATTTGATCTAATGGGTTGCACATCTGCAAAAACTCCCATGGCCACTGTAACTAAGCTTGAATTAAACACTACAGAAAAGTCTGTGGACATTTCAAGTTATAGAGGCATGGTTGGCTCTCTTCTGTACTTAACAACTAATAGGCCAGATATAATGTTTGCTACATGTTTGTGTGCTAGATTTCAGGCTGATCCTAGAGAATCTCACTTGATAGCTATTAAGAGAATTTTCAGATATCTCAAGGGAACACCAAAACTTGGCATTTGGTACCCTAGAGATTCTGCTTTTGATCTAACTGGTTATTCAGATGCAGATTATGCAGGTTGTAGAATTGACAGAAAGAGCACAACAGGAACCTGTCAATTTCTAGGAAACAAGCTTGTGTCCTGGTTTAGTAAAAAGCAAAATTCAGTTTCTACTTCTACAGCTGAAGTTGAATATATTGCTGCTGGCAGTTGCTGTGCACAGATTTTATGGATGAAAAATCAATTGCTAGACTATGGTTTGCAAGTTGAGAGGATTCCTATTTTCTGTGATAACACAAGTGCAATTGCCATCACTGAAAATCCAGTGCAACATTCAAGGACAAAGCACATAAACATCAAGTACCATTTCATAAGGGAACATGTGATAAATGGTACTGTAGAATTACATTTTGTTCCAAGTGAGAAGCAACTTGCAGATATCTTTACCAAGCCACTGGATGAATCCACCTTTTCAAGGTTGGTAAGTGAGTTAGGTATGCTTAATTATGCTTAAATTTATCTGAGTTATTTTGCAAGTTGTAATGTAGCCAGAAATTTAGTTGAATTTTAAGTCTTAGATGAGATTTTGGCTGTGTCAAAATTTGCATCTCGACGGATGACCCTTATCCATCGAGTTTAGTCATCCGTCGATACCCTACTTGCTAATAAAAGTCAATTACTTTTCTGGAATACTTTATGACTAGACGGATATCAGTTTATCCTCATCCGTCGAATTGTCTAAATCTCAGCCGTTAATTCCCTGAACAATATCCATCGAGTATACTTACAGTTTGTAAGCATTACACGACGGATAATGGGTGGAATTTTTACAGTTTATTTTTAAACGGCTATTTTAGGCAATTTCTATTGGTTAATTTACTTTTCTTTATTATTTTTGTCAGTTATTTTTGAGATAGTATAAAAGCTTATTTCATTCCAATTATTTTTTTTTATCATTCTCAAATTCAACTGCTCTTATTTCATTCTCTCTCAAGCAAATATTCTCTTTCTGTTCAAGCTTTCTTTCTCTAACAATGGCACCTGTAGTAAAAATTATGTCTCAAACTGGGTTCATTTATGAGAAGAACAACTGCACTGCATTGGTCAATAAGGGTATTCAGCAATCAAGGGACTATCACAAGATGATGGACTTTGTGAAGAACTGCAAGCTAAATTACGCCATGCTGGAATCACCCACAATCTTCTGTGAAGTTGTTGAAGAGATGTGGACCACTGCAATCTACAACTCTACTGACAAGACCATCACTCTAACCATCAAAGGTAATGAATTCTGTATCAATAGTGATGTGATAAAAGCATGTTTCAAAATTCCTGATAATAATGTGACTTCATCACACACTGACACTGATATTATCAATATGCTTAATTCCATGCATTATGCACTTCCTACTTCTAAACTGAGTGATAATAGAAGAATGGGTCTTAAGAAGGAGTGGAGTTTCATGTGTGATGTAGTTACTAATGTTTTCTCTGGAAAAGTCAGTAATTTTGATTCTGTAAACATTTTCATGCTTAACATGCTATACATGCTAGTCACAGATAAATTTTACAATTTCAGTGACCTTGTCTTGATTGAGTTAGGTTTTAAACTAGGTGAGTTAGCTGAAAGAGGAAAGAATGTGTATTATGCTAGATTTTTCATGTTATTGGCTAACCATCTATGTCAAGAAATTGTGCTTGAGAACCCAAACAACAAACTGACTTGTTGGGTTCAAGAGAGAAGACTCATTGCAGATTTGAACAGAGCCAACCATCACAGGGATGTGCCAATGTTCTATTTTCCTGTAATGCAGACACCTCAGGAAAGTGAGGTAAGTTCATCCATCCCTACAACTATTCCAACCTCCTCCATTTCTTTGAGTTCAGGAATAGCTATGGCAACTGTGACAATGACCAAACAGTTGTCTACCAAAGCTGCCAAAACTACTGCAATTTCTAAATCCAAATCAAAGAAAACCCCCTCTGGTATCTCTCAAAAGGTACCAGTTGAAAAATCCACCAAAGCCAAAGAGGGGAGTGTGAAGGAGGGTAAGTTAGGTGAGGGAAGGGGTGAACATCAAAGAAACCCCAAGAATAAGGTTGGAGAGTTGAGTGAATCCCAGCCTAGCCACACTACAGTTTCCCAACAAACTGCAGTGCTTAAAAAGGACAAAAGCTCACTTCTAGCTACATCCTCCCAAAAGGATATAGTTATTGAACATAGCTCTCAGCCAAGAGCACAGGCCAAAAGGGTTAGGGACAAAAGCTCACCCCAAACTTACACAAGAAAGAAGAAATCTAAAACCTCCGGGGATGCACAGGGTACACACACAGTTGGATAATCCTTGCACTATCTCAAATTCAGTTTGATGTGGCTCCAATAAATATGGAGTCACAGCCAAAATCTCTAATAATAGAAGCATCTGAAACACCCTACTCACCAACAAACTCTCTGGAAGTGGATATGATAAACACTTCAATTCGTGATTCCCCTTCTTTAACTCTGTTGGGGAAGCCAAAATCCAGTGCAAGTGAGCATCATCTTTTAGATGATTTATTGGCTCACTTGCCTATTCTTTCAGATTCTATTGTGACATCTGTGCCCCAAATATCTTCAATCAACACAGAGTCAACAATAGTTTATCTTCCCACCTCATTCATTTCTACTCTCTCGATGGATATTGTTCATCCGTCGAGTAGTGATTGTATCCCGACGGATAAGCTTAACAGCAGTTATCCGTCGGATAGCATTACCACTCACTCGACGGATATCACTTATCCGTTGAGTATCTCTGCACAACTTCAAACTTCAACTATTTCAAGTTTAGAAGATTTAGTGGTTGTACAGTCACTCTTAGGACTGAGAGAGGAGAGTGTATTGAGTGAGAGGTTGGGTTGCTCCCAGGCAAAAGGAGAGGAAAAGAGTGAAAATCAGCAATCCATTTATTCAGGATTGGCAAAAGTGAGTGAGAGGAGTCCCACCTTAGTAGGTGAAGGTGAGGGTGGGGAGCCAGGGTGAGACCCTGATGCAACAAAAGAGAGATTATGAGAGAAAGGCAGGTACAGGAGAAATAAGGGTGGATCCAGCCATTACTAGTGAGTCGATGATTGTGGATGATGCTGAAAAGGAAAGACAATTTCAGCAACATTACAAAGCTGTAATTGATAACATTTCCTTGGATGCTGAGACTTTTACTCATCCTGTGTCAGCCTATCAATTGTTGGCTGCTCAGGGCAATGTGGAGGCAGAACAGACTTTGAACTTAGTACACATCTCAAAATCTCTTCAAAGAGATAAAGCTGCTGTCAATAGGATGCCTTCCCAAACTGGTGAGCCATCTGAAGAATTTGAAGTAAATTCTAATGATGATGACTCTGTTTCTTTGGATGGAAGCATGAACTTAGGGGGAGATGAAGGCCCAAGTTCTCTTTCAGATTTACCTGAATGGGCATGGACAAAGGAATCTACACCAGGACAATTTGGTGTATCCTTGGTTAAGCAAGTTATGGCTATTCAAAAGGCCCTTCAGGAAACTTCAGATGCGGGTACCGAGGCTATTCTTCAAGCTCACCTAGACTCTCTACATCTCATGAAGATCCAGCAGTTAAGACCGAATCTGAGTGTAGATGAACTCAAAAAGGATATAGCTGACTTGAAGACCTACAATTCTGAGAAGCTAGATTCAGTCATGCCATATGGTACCATGCAAGATCTATTACTAAGATTGAGGAGAGAATCAGATTCTGAAAAGAAGCTGGCCAAGCTGGAAGACAGAGTTCATGTTATTGAGAATTTAGTGGCTATCCTTCTTCAAAATCAACAGACTCAGACAAATCTTCTCATGCAACTGGCTAAAGCACAAGGCCTAACTCCTCAACTTGATGATAACAAAAAGGGGGAGAGAGAATCAAGTAAGGGGGAGAAAGGACCAAGTGAGGGGGAGAAACTTCAAGTACAAATCAGCAAAGTAATTGTACCTTCAATTACTGTCTCCAAGCCACCAGTTGCAGATGGTATAGATCTGATTCAAGCAGCAACAGCAAATTTGAAAGTTGCTGAGAAAGAAAAGTTGAGTTTGATCAACTGGGAGAAAATTGATGAGGAGATACAGAAAAAGTTTAAACTTGTCAAGGAGCCAGTTAAGTCAGCCATCCATCACTCTCAAGTCAAGCAAATCAGTGTGAATGAGATGAGCATGAATTATCTGTAAAAAGGACAGTCTTCCTGCATCAAGTCTCCAAAGGCTGAAACAATTCTTAAACCAAGGGCAAATTATCCAAAATCATCTTTGAAGAACCCCTTGGACACTGTGTATGAGACACCCAAGCCTGATGAGAAGAAGCTTCTGTCAAGATCAATTTTCTTCTATAAAGATCCAGTTGATTCAGCTTCCAAAAGGAGAATTGCTAAGATATTCAGAAATGGAAAGAAAATTGTGTGGTAGCTGGACATCCACAATTTGCTCAAGCAAAGAGAGAAGAAAAAGCCAGATTGAAGCAAGAAAAGAAGCAAGTTGCTCTAGATGCACAGAAGTCTAAACAAAAGAAAGAGCAGATTGCTATCTTGGCCAAGCTACAGGCTGTGAATTCATCTCAACAAATTCCCTCACAACCATCTGAAGCTGCTGAATCAAAGAAGAAAATTGAAGAACAGAAGAAATTCCCAAGGAAGAAATAATTGGCTAGAAGAACAAAAAGGAAACTGGATATTGCTGACAAAGAATTGGAAGATCAATTTCTTAAGGTACCCACACCAGCTACAACTCAAGCATCAAAGCCCTCTGTGGCATTTGAAGATATAAGGGTGGTGGATCCCTACAGGAATATTCATGGTGAACCTATTGTGCCCAAGGATGAGCCAATAGAGTGGGATAAAATACCAATTCCTGACTTCAATTTACCAATCCTTAGCAAGCCAAAAAGGACAAAGTCAAGGGTAGTCAAGAAAGTGAAGTTGTCACCACTCAAATCCAAGTCAGTAGTTAAAGCTCAACCCAAAGTCAACAAGGGAGACTACTTGTACTTGTGTGACATCAAAGAATTTTCAGATCTAAACCTCTATCCGGATGAACTGGATGAAGTGAGGGGAATTGATGCATACAGGAACCTACCTGAAAGGTTAGTGTTCAAGTACAAAGGAGGAAAAGAGATTGTGTGGCCTCTTCACAGGATTCTTCAAGAGAGCCAAGCTGTACTATTAAAGTTTATTCATCCTTCAAGAAGAACTTTGGGTTCAATGTAACTGCAAGAAGACTAGTATTAAAGAAGATTGAAGAACTAAGGAGTATTAGAGCTAAAGATGCACTCCCAAAGACTCTAATCATTCTATACACTGGGAGAAGAGTGCATCTAAGGCCCTACTGGTTGATGGAGTTCATAGATGACAAGGGTGTGAGAAGATTCTTCAGATTAGAAGACCAATTGAGCATCTTTAGCAATGAGACTCTCTTGGAAATGCAAGAAAAGCTAGATCTCTCAGAATCTGATGAACTGGAATTCCACAGGCAGCTCCAAAATCAGATTGATAAAAATAACAGAAAGCTTGGAAGAAGATCCAGACCTTCAAGAAACTAGAAAAATCTGCTCAGGCTAGAGGAGCATCTTGAAAATGACTGTGAGCCAAACCTTGTACATTTTGATTACTTAAAGCACTTTCAGTATTATCTGCTTATCTTTAAAGCTGTATGTTTATGATATTTTGTTATCATCAAGTATCTCTTAATTTATGCCTACAATTCCAGTAGACATAAATTGGGGGAGATTGTTGTGCATATGTTCTGTACTTGATGATTTCATAAACAAAACATCTAAGTGGATTTTACTTAGTGAAATAATGTAGCACTTGACGGATAAGAATTATAGTCCCAACGGATAACTCATTATAGTCCCGACGGATGTTAACTTATTATCCATCGAGTTAGTAGCTTATGTAATAATAAGTCTGTAGCACAGTTCTGTATACATCTTTGTATAGATTCTGTAGTAGCCTATAAGTCATGTTGACTTTAACTAGATATGCAGAATAGGTTGATTAATTATATATAAATGATGTCTTGTAATACTGCATAAGTGAAATGAAGTCAAGTGCCAAAATAGCTACCGATGGATGATTAACAAAGCCATCGACGGATGATCAAATGACCATCAACGGATGTTCAGAAAGTCGACGGATGATCATATATCCAACGGATGTTCATAGAATCCAACGGATGATCATGTAAAGAATTCAAACAGCAGTTGAATAGTGAAAGTTGAGCACAGCCATCGAGATGTATACAAATCTACTGTGGAAGCCCATTAACTGGGTAATAGAGGACGAAAAGCAGCAAAACTTAAGTCTGATAGATTTTATATTTATTCAGTCTTTTTGACTTTGTAATCTTGGTAATATATAAACCAAGAACGTAGCAAATAGATATATATGTGTTGAGACACAAAAACAGAGAAATTTTTATAAGCAGAATCTTTAGCATTTCCCTGTATTCTCAGCAGTTCAATTTGTAAGCAGCTGTGAGCATTCTTGCATACAGAGTCCTCTCGATATATAATATATATCTCTGGTGGAATTGTTTAAATCCACCAGAAAGTTTTTAAAGACTCTTGTTTTTAATTACTTATGTTTTGATTCAATTAAGTTTCTATTCCACATTGTGCTAATCAAAACATTTATATCTATATTCGAGTTGAACATTTTTATTTCGAGAAAAAGGTTCAAGAATTCCATTCAACCCCCCTTCTGTAATTCTTGCTATATTGTTAAGGGACTAACAATGCTCATACTCTTGAGTGAGTATAGTCCTCCTGTTCTTCTTAATTGCATCAGTTCCCTGACACCTTGTTTCCAAAGCATCCCATATCTCCTTTGCAGTCTTGCAGTTAATTACCCTATTTGACATGACATTATCAATGGCACTATGCAGCAAATGCCTTACCTTTGCATCCTTGGCAATAGATGAGTTATGTTCAGCTGTATACTCACTTTTCTCCTTTGGTACGGTCTTTGCTGGCTAATCTGCAACTACAACAGAGAGCTTGGTTGGCTTATGTGGTCCTTCATTAATTCTGTCAAGGTATTCTGGATCTGTAGCTTCCAGAAACATAGTCATCCTCACTTTCCATATGGGATACTCAGAAGGTCTCAGTATGGGAACCCTAATTGTCTCATATCGACTGTGGATTTGAGTCTTTGGAGTTTCTTCAGTTTTGTTGGGCTTGGTTGGAGTTTGTTCTTCTTCAGACATGATTGTTTTGGATCTTTACTGTATATGTGTTAACAGATAGGCTCTGATACCACTTGTTAGGTCACACACACTGTAGAAGGGGGTTGAATACAGTGTATAATACAATCAAATCGAATTAAGAACACAAGTATGTAACAAAGAATAATCTTATTAATAAAACATTATTGCAATGGAACCGTTCTCTCTCAGTGATGAACAAATATCACGAGAGCTGCTAGAGTTACAATGAATAATATTCTCGATAATGATAACACATATAGTGTAAACCCTATGTTTGTGTTTATATACCACACAGTTACAAGATAATCTCTAATTGATATCGAATATAATTATGTATCCTAAATTATATCAATTAGTTATCTTTTCCTCCAAGTCTTCTATTCTTCATAAAATTCTTCTTCATGCATATTTCTTCTTGTTTTAGTCTTGATCTTCTTTCCCTTCAATCAGCCGCCTTCCTTATCTGAAAGTCTTCTTAAGTCCTAATATTATCTTCTAGTGAATATCTTCTGATATCTTAAGTTCTGATAACTTAGATTCTGATATCTTAAGTTCTGACTTCAGTATAAGTACTAATTTCCAGTTAAGTCATGATTTTTCCTGTTAGTTAAGATCTGAAAACTAAACACAAATCATTATTAGACATGACATCACAAATATATCTAACAACCTGTGTAGCATATAAAATTATATAATACGTATGGATAATTGCAAGCCAATGGATGGTGGACATTTACGTGCAGAGAAGAATCACTATGCCGATAACGGATAATTGCGAGGACATTAAATCAAAGGTGGGGATCTTCATACATGATATGTTGCAAGTATGAGATTTTGGCATAAATTGGAGTAATTAGCAAATCGTATGAGGTAAATTAACTAGAGAAATAAGAAAGTAAAGCTTCATGTATCAGATGAGGTAAATGATCAATTGGACAACGGAGACGAACGAAGAAATTCCAAATAATAACTAGATAATCGAGTAACACGTTGTGAAAATTAAGCATACCTCAATCATGTGGGAGATGTTTGTCATTAAGATTCAAGATCGAAGAAATGCTAGTTACGAATAAACTTTGAGTGCGTTCGTCAAGGAATGATTGGGTTTTCACATTCAAGTAAGTGAGTTGTGGTAAAATTAATGCTTGTAGCTGGGTCGGCAAAGAAAGTTCAGTATGAAAAGACATAAGGGGACATGAATGTATGGTGGTTTGACTGCAACAATTTTTGAGATGCGAAGCTTTAAAACTAAATGAACTCATTCGCAAGATTATAAGAGGGTTGGTCGAGACTAGGTGTTGGTCATCAGAAGTTGAACAAGTTAATTAATAAGAACAAGTGTATATTTCCAAGGATGGATGAATTGTTAAATAGAGAGTTTGATTTGAAACATGAACTAGAAGAATTCTAGAATAAATTATAATTATACTCAGTATTGATATTCTGTTATAATCAGAAGATATGAGAAAGGTCATGGTATCATCAGAATTGTTCGCTATAATCCTAAGTTGAACTAAAATATGGGTTGTAATGGTTAGTATGATATGCGGTAGTGACATATTAAGTTTAGAAGGTGGCAGTGAATTGGTATATTTGAAGGTTGATTGTGTTTGTTTAAGTGACTGTTGATGGCTTGATTAATTGTTGGTGTCGGCTTGAGCCCGACTGGTAGTCAGTAATATAAAGGAGATGCTGCCTAAATTTTCAAAAATTACCCTACTTTCGAAGATAGAAAGTATACTTCCGTGTGTTGTTGATAATCATGTTGATACTCCAAAAATTTGTGATATCGGTTCTTGAAAGAGATTGTAACAGCCAATCCGACTATATATGATTGATCTTTGATTTCGTTTAGCTAGTCATCACTTGGTGCAATTGATCAATTAAGTAAGTTAATTGGTTAATTTTATAATTAATGGTTAGTTAGATGGAAATCGATTCCAATTAGATTAAGTCAAATTTTGATGTGACTTTCGAATTCCAAATTAAAGCAATGAGGAATTTGGAAAATGTATGAACACCAGTAGAATTCAGAAGTTGCTGCAAGTGCATGAGGCTTTACTTGGATGAATATGCCTTTGTAATAGACAAAAGAAATAAAAAATTATATATATGGACAAGTGAGAAAAAAATGTTTTCAAGAACTAAAGATTGAAGCTAGAGCAAAGAGAAGGAAGGAAATGAAGAACGGAGGCGGACTAAGATGAGATTAATAATCACACCAATATGGATTTTATTAGACAATCAAAGAGATTTTATCATCTGCAACAAAGTTTTATCAAAGGACGTCTTGTTTCTAAACTGTTTTGATAATCATACAATAAATGATTTGTCAAGTACTTCTGTTTTGGATAAAGTGTGAGATACAGTTTTAATTCAGTTTCCGATTGATGTCAATACTTAGGTTGTTGTTAAATATCGAAAGTGGTATTAATATAGATGATTGATGTTTACTTCAGATGGGATGTTGTGAGCATCAAAGTTCGTATTAATATCTAATTTGATATGACAGCAAAATGAGTATTAATGTCTAGAGTTCGGTTTCGAAGGAGCTATGAGAATGAAGAACGGAAATAGGAAAGGAAGTGGAATCAAAAAGGATGATGAAGAAACTTTATAAGATGCTAGGATTACCTCCGGATCGAGAAATCGAATTCACTATTGATTTGGCACCAGGGACTGAACCAATTTCGAAAGCTCAGTATCGAATGGCACCTATTGAAATGAAAGAATTAGCAAAGTAGTTGCAGGATCTTCTCAACAAAGGAATTATAAGGCCCAGTGTATCCCCATAAGGCACACCCGTGTTGTTCATAATAAAAAGAAGGACGGTAGCATGCGACTATGTATCGATTATCGTGAGCTGAAGAAGTTAACTATCAAGAACAAATATCTTTTACCCCGAATCGATGACTTATTTGATCAACTGAAAGGAGCGACATGGTTTTTCGAAAATCAATTTAAGATCGGGCTATCATCAATTAAAGATAAAAGCAGAAAATATTCCAAAGACTGCGTTCCGAACGAGATATGGACATTACGAATTTCTTGTGATGGCGTTTGGACTAACTAATACACCAGCAGCATTCATGGATTTGATGAATCGAGTATTCAAGAAGTACCTGGATAAGTTTATCATTGTATTTATTGATGACATCTTAATCTATTAAAAGATGGAAGAAGAACATACAGAGCATCTGAGAATAATATTAGAGACATTGAGGAAGGAACAACTTTATGCGAAATTTTCAAAATGCGAATTTTGGTTAAAGGAAGTGCAATTTCTAGGACACATTATTAGTATTGAAGGAATTCAAGTTGATCCAGCGAAGATTGAAGCTATTTTAAACTGGAGAGACCGAAGACTCCGACGGATGTCAGAAGTTTCTTGAGATTAGCAGGTTGATACAGAAGATATGTTAAAGACTTTGTAAAAGATAGCCATACCATTGACCAAGTTAACTCGAAAGAATGAAAAGTTCGAATGGAATGAGAAATACGAAGAAAGTTTCCAAGAATTAAAGAATCGATTGGTGACCGCACCTGTACTTATCTTACCTGATGATCAAGGAGACTTTATTATTTACAGCGACACTTCTTATCGAGGACTTGGATATGTTTTGATGCAACATGGCAATGTAATCGCATACGCTTCTAGATAACTAAAGCCACATGAACAGAAATATCCGACGCACGATCTGGAATTAGCAGCAACGGTATTCGCACTGAAACTCTGGAGACACTATCTATATGGCAAAATATGTGAGATTTACACAGATCATAAAAGTTTGAAATATATTTTCACGCAGAAAGAACTCAACATGCGACAGCGACGTTGGCTAGAGCTAATCAAATATTACGATGTTTCAATTAATTATCATCCAAGCAAAGCTAATGTAGTAGTAGATGCGTTGAGTCGAAAGGAATGATTAAACTGGTTAATATCTTCAGAAGACATGATTAAAGAATTCGATAAATTGGAAATTAAAGTTCGTGTTCCAGAAAGCTCTACTGAAATGATTCAAGCAATGACTTTCCAGCCAAAATTATTGAAGAAGATAAGAAGGTGTCGAGAAAAAGTAATGAATCATGAAATCGAAAATTTGTCAGGAGAAGAGATTACCAGACAGAGAGATGCCAAGGAAATTTTTTGAGTTGTTTCGAGAATCTGGATACCTAACGTACCAGAATTGAAAGCGGAAATTTTACAAGACGCTCATAGCTCAAGATATTCAATTCATCCCAGAAGCACCAAGATGTACAGAGATCTGAAGAAAAATTTTTGGTGGCCAAATATGAAGAAAGAGATAGCGAAATGGGTTAGTAAGTGTTATACGTGCCAATGAGTCAAAGCTGAACATCAACGCCTGAGCGGATTACTACAACCACTAGATATTCCAGAATGGAAATGGGAGCATTTAGCAATGGATTTCGTAGTAGAATTACCAAGTGTAACACCCCCAAATCCGGGGTCGGGGATCCGGATTGTCACGAGTTCCATTTCCCTTAATAACACCTAATTCTTAATAAACAATCATCTACTGCATACTGTGACCCCAGAATATACACACACCACAAGTTATAGTCTCAGAGATGAATACCAAAAAATAACACAAGTCATTTTATTCCACAATTATAAGTCATTACACCTCAAAAGGGTTTCTGAATAAATTTACATATTGTTTGCCATTATTACCATTCATAAATGTACATAAGTCTGGTACAATAAAAGTTGAAAGCCTAGCCTATTGGTAGTTCCTACCTCAGCTACAACGACATCAATGCCTACAGGAAACTGCGGAACGTTTCCTATCCGCTCACGAATTGGGAGCTTGGTCCTGTTCATCATGTCTATCTGTTGTTGTGTGATGAAAGAAGAAAGCAAGGGTGAGCAACAAGCCCACCGAAATAATATGTATAATAATTAACAATATATGAACATTCTCATAGTACTTATGAAAGTCTTGGTCAAGAAGAAATGAACCAAGTTTAATATCTTAACGCGACGAAGTCGCAAAATATTCAGTATATATACTTAAATACTTTTCAAAATCCTTGAAATCCTCTGCCATGTATAATATACACATAGTTCCAATTTATAATTGTATAAAAATATCGTTGCAAGGTGATCTTATATATCTAACATTGTCTCAACGTTTTTCTGAAAATCTTTGTCATGCATAAGATAATCATTAATCAGATATAAGTTGAAAAGATGAAGTTACAAGATACCCCAATATACTTATATCTTTTCCAAATACTACTTGAACTACCACCGTTCAAGGTATAATCCGTTTCAAAAGTTCATCACATAGATGAGACTACAAGATAAGATTTGAATAGATTCGATCCTTGAAATATCATTATAAATAATGAAGTTACGAGATACTTCATTAAGTCCCGATATATATATATATATATATATATATATATATATATATATATCCGTATATATCTCTCATACATGTCCTGAAAACCTCTGTCATGTAAAGTATGAAGAGAGTTGCAATATCCAATGAATTTTCGAAAGAAAAGAATTTTGGCATAAACCTGATATCTTGCTGATCAGGAAAAGATACCAATAAGTAAACTTTTCTACTAGTAGATGGATGAATCCCCCACCGGTCATCACCCTGGCCGTATTAGGACCTTGTGCTGGACCGCCACCCGGCCTCTTACGTGTTGATGGACTGCCACCCAGCCACTTACACTTTGATAGACCGTACCCCGGCCTGTCGCTTATGCCGACTCAATTAGATGGACTTACTTCCCGAACGTTGGGTAAGTAATCAATTCATTTATCAAAACAGCAACCTCGTTGCGAATATAAAATACACCACAGAGCCGGATCCCTCAATTTTTAAGCGAGTATTTAAATCCCCTTCGAAAGGAAGATCTTAAATTTGAAAACGAGTTTTGGGATCCGCTCTAACTTTTAAAATCATTTGAAGACTCGAAAACATTTTTAAGAATGTTTGGAGTAATGCTGATTTAATGAAATAAATCAATCCCGATATATTAGAAAATATCTGAATATTATTATTTAAATAATATTCCCATAAGGATAATCCTTATAAAAATAATTAAAGTAGAAGTTTTAAAACTTATACTTGAAATGAATAATAAATAACCAAAAATATACTTATACGAAAGTACGATCTTTATTTGAATAATCGAAAATAAGTTTGATTATCGAAAAATTATTCTTTAATAAAATAAAGAATATTATTTAATAAAAAAAGCGGAGTCATAAGTCCTCGAATGAATATTCAAAATAATATTCATTTAATAAAATAAGCGGAGTCATAAGTACTCGAATGAATATTCAAAATAATATTCATTAAAAAAAATAAAGTTATCGAATAAACCTTATTCGATTAATAGTTTTGAAAACTATATCTATATATATATATAAATATATATATATATATATATATTATACTCGGGAACATCGACTCCCGGTTTAGAAAATGTTCACCTTTGGGTCCCCTATACTAAGGGTATACGCAACTACTGCTTATCTCTAGCATAAGTATTATGCAACTTATAAGCATTTGAATCAACAAAGAGATATCAAGATTACGAAATAGACATGCATATATACCATATCAGTATGCTCCAATATATTGCAAGATTTGCTAATAACAATCATGCACTTATCACAAGATAATGCATATACACATATTTACATCACAACAACAGTATAACGGGTAGAAAACTTGCCTGAGCGACTGGGGGTGGTAAAAGTCCTGGGATGATTCTGGTAACCTATAAACAATATATAAGTTGGAATTAAACCAAAGTCGCTTAAGAATCTATACTTTAACCAATTAGACCCTAACGTTCGCTTTCGCGCTTAACGATTCACTTAAGTCGCTCAAGTACCCTCGACTCCACCATTTTTAATAAATTAACCACTAGGAAATTTTAAGGCGATTCTTTCGCGAGTACCCTACCAACTGCCTAATCCACTTTACATAATTGTTTTATATTCCAATTAGTCATTTAAGGGCCTTAACCAAGATTTTAAAGTAAGGCGAGGGGTAATGGTTCGGTCACGAAATGCCGTTACTTAAAACGGTCGTTTCTCCTAAACCGTACATCGGATTTAAGCGAACCACATATCAAAACGAAGCTCGTAACATGAACTCTCTAATCATGGCAATGGCCAAAACCTAACAGTGAGTTCACGGGTCCTGATGTTAAGAACAAAAGCAGTCTAAGGTAAATCGGGCATTACGACGGCTATGTTTACGCGATTACCAAATTTGTACAACTCCAAATTAATCCACAATCAATCCCACAATCATTACTACAACCAAACTCCATCCATAATCTACTACAACAGCCCCAACATCTCAAGATTTCCAATTTATACTACTCTCAATCATGAACTAAAAACTTATACTTAAGTTTCATTAACTATAAACAAGATTCAATCATCCAAATTGCTACAAACCCAACCAAACTTTAAACACACAAGCATCATGATTCTCATGAACTATATTAATCAAAACCACTCCTAATATTCAAAGTAAAACTAGGGTTTGAAGTTTTATAACTTCCTTGAAGCTTTTAATCCATGAAAGATCCTTGGAATGTCCATGGAAGCCTTTATCTATGCTTAAGCTACCTTGACCTTACAAATAAAATCAAGAATCAAAAATTTGTTCTTGAAAATTACTATTCACCCTAAACTAAAATGATTTGTTTGAGATAGAAAACCTTTGATTCAAGCACTCAAACTACTTGCTCTTCTTAGTTATGAAATATAGGATCCAAAGAAACAAACCTCTTGAATTATGATTGAGTGGAGCTTGGGTTTGGAAATTTTTCTTCTTGTTTTTCTTCAAAAACCGTGAGCAAGGAGATGGGGGGAAGAGAAATGAATGTGTTTGCTTGGTTGCTTTGTTTTTGTTGTTAATTAACCTTTTACCATGGTAAAATTTGTGTGGCTTATAAGCAACCAACAATTCCTTCCCATTGTGTCATGCTTATGTCATCCTCTTATGTCATCTTCCCACACTTGTCTTCTTCTTGTTGGTGTGATGACATCATCATCACTAACCTCTTTGATTAACTCCTAATTACTTGGCTAATGATCGCTGATATGTTATACGGTTCGCTTAACTTTCGTTTTCGTTTATCGTTTGAGGGATCATACCCGGGATCTTATTACTTGGGTTCACTTAACCTTTCTCAATACATTATATTCCTTTATGATCCTCTCTTATAATCCTTGAATTTAAATCCTTTTTATCATGTTACCTTATACTCAATTCTTTCGGTATCTGGTGGATTTTCGGGAAAAATCAAAGTGTTCGAATTTGGATTCTGACGATCTTTACATACACTTATATACCATATAGAGTACTAATAAGATCTCAGAATAATAATAAAAGAACCCCTACAAAGTGTGGTATGAAAAGTTTTCTTATTCAGCATAATCATCAAAATCACTATTCATAAGGGTTACAAAAAGTCCAAAATTTTGGGGTTATTACAGTCTCCCCTCCTTAAAAGGATTTCGTCCCGGAATCAAATAGAAAACAAATGGGGGTACTTTTCTAGCATTGCGCTCTCTAGTTCCCAAGTTGATTCTTCCACATTATGATTCTGCCATAGCACTCTGACTAGCTTGATCACTTTGTTCCGAAGCACCTGCTCCTTCTTATCCATAATCTTTACTGGTTTCTCCACGTAAGTCAGATCTGGTTGCATATCCACCTGCTCGTACTCCACTATGTGTCTGGCATCCTAATGATACTTCCTTAGCATTGACACATGGAACACATTATGAACTTGTTGTAGGTTCGGGGGTAAGGCTAGCTCGTAAGCCAACTTCCCAATCCGTCTTAGTATCTCAAAAGGTCCAATATATCTTGGGCTTAGTTTCCCTTTCTTTACGAACCTCATTAATCCCTTCCAAGGGAAGACCTATAACAACACTAGGTCCCCTACTTCCTATTCTTTGTCCTTTCGTGTCAAATCAACATACTTCTTATGTCCATCTTGGGCTACTACCAGTCATCCTCTGATTAGATCTATTATATCCTTGGTCCTTTGGACTACTGCGGGTCCGAGCATCTTGCGCTCTACAACTTCATCCTAACATAAGGGAGATCGACATTGTCTTCCCTGAAGGATCTCATAAGGCGATATCTCGATACTGACATACGATCTATTATCGTAAGAAAACTCAATCCACGTTAAGTGATCATTCCAAATTCTTTCAAGTCTATTGCACAGACCCTCATCATAGCTTCTAGCATTATAGCTTTTGCTTCTCAATACCCACTCTTTTCCCGTTCATAATATTATACTGGTTATACTTTTACTCGTTAGCGTTCTATAACCTTTTAATAACCATGCCAACCTTAGTATCACGAACGCGTTAGATTCGGAATACCACCGCACTGATACTACTTCCTTTTGCTGCTTCCATCTTTGCAAACTTGATCTATCGTATAAAAGTAAAAGATTTTATTGAGAGATCACTATGATCATGAACACTTGTTCTATGGCATAGTTAGTACAGAAGGTCGCCAGCCTTTAGTACTTGACAAGCAATCAAACAACATGTGGTATCCTACTAGGCTTCTATCACACAGATAGATAGTCATTTGGCAATACCTCCCCTTCTGGAAGGGTTGTTCTTCTCAGCTTATACAAAATGAAAAGGAGAGAAAAGAATGAATTGAAGAGAATTGTATATATATAAAATATACTGCCACAAAATATCTGGCTTGGAATCTACCTCTGAACTATAGAGGTTTGTCATAGGAGAACAAAACATATACGTATATATATCAACATCAGGTATTATAGCATCGTATTTGACATGCCTAAATATTTTTGATATTCTGTCCATCATTCTATGGACCCATGCTCTTGCTCGAGCTTATACACAATCACCTTTGAAACTCCCTCGACAACGAAAATCGAATCTGGGATCTCATTCTAGACATCATCGTTACTTGAATTCTATGCTTGCACCGCAACCTTCCTCGTATTGTAATACGACTCTCTATTGATAAGAAGGAATAAGTATTCAATAGGTAAATATTGACTTAATTAGTCTATTAATGATAACTTATACATCACCACAACTCGATTAGTGGTACCCAATCTCAACATCCATTACACTACAACTCTCACGGTTGTAATCGGCTCATTATTCAAAGAATCGTTGCTGCATTAGTAGGGTCCACCACTGACCTACTGTTGTCATTCATTTTCCTTGGAATATTAATAGCTAACCATACGGAGTCCATACCTGTCGTATCAAATTCTTCTAAGGAGTTAACATAATCACCATTCATAATTCATGAACACTCCAGATCCTGACGTACTTTCATGACATGAAGCAGATAAAATTGCGGAAGAGTTCCAATAAAAGCAACGATAGAAGGTTAATACCATTCTTAATCATATATCTTTATCAGGAGACATGAAGCTCAAAGGTTCATTTAGTCCTTTCGTAACCTGGTCCTGGCTTATCTCAAGATATGTCCTTATAAGATAGATAGCCCGCTCACGGCGATTACATAAATTAAATCTTTACCAAACTACTATCACGGTTGAGTATTGCATAGTCATCAGAAGGAATGTCAATCTTCCAAACCATAATACAACCTTTACGGCTTCAACCATCATCATTGTATTCCTCTGGAACGAGCGCCTATGATTTCCCTCTTACACTTAAAGTGTCGGCCACCTCTTTGGCCTTTCCTGATAGTAAAATTTCCTTACAATCAATGTCATTTGAACGATCTCCAACTAAATTTTCTACCTCATTTCCAATCACTGCTTGTGTGAAGATGTTTTCCTTAAAATTGATGAGTAAAAAAAATCACCATTTTTTCGTAAGTCATTGCCTTAGTCTTTAGATGCGAACATTGTCACAACTGACTCTCGATCATACTTAGACCGTCTCTTATCTTGGGTCCTTCTCGTTTTCACCAATCTCGACCTTCATTGGGTTGATCTATACTTTCTTATGGTTCAACACGTGCCCACCTGGCATTATTATAATTATGTCATATTTCCTTATCAAAATTTCTATTCTTGAGAACTTTGAATATTACCTTTTTCCTTGTAAAACCTCTAAGGTTATCCTTAAATTCTTCATCCGGTACTCCCTAGGTACAGGGCATATCAAGATACCATTTACTAATACTAGAAACCATTGTTCAAGTACTTCTGGAAAATTTCTCTACTGATCTTT
Organism: Apium graveolens; assembly: GCF_009905375.1. Lineage (NCBI taxonomy): Eukaryota > Viridiplantae > Streptophyta > Magnoliopsida > Apiales > Apiaceae > Apium > Apium graveolens. The sequence continues at coordinate 126,272,090 of NC_133657.1, read as the reverse complement.
AAAGGTTGTTGTTACCTTAGTCCTTCGTTCCATACTACCCAACTCATAATGTCCCTATTAAGGGTGAAATACCAACCTTTATGCATTCCTCTATGGTTCATCTCAAGTTAACGAAGTTCCATCCTTAATTCCACCTTTTTCAAAAAGGTACTTGCATCCTTCCATAGATAAATCAAGTCATGTATCCCTGATAAGGGTGTCTTATTCAATCATTCCCATCTCGATAGTATATGCCTAATTTCACAATAACATCTGTATTCAAAATGAGGTCAATCAATATGGCTTCCAAAAGATAACAATGGTTATCTACTTTTCTTTCCTGATTTGGTAATGATCACATGGATGTTCTGAAAGATACTGGACGTGTTCATGTGAATTTACTTTTTGTTGTTTATCTCAACAGTCATCTCAATATTGGGATATCTTTTATACCGGCGTCTCCCTTTCTGGGTATCATGCCCCCGGTCTTACACTTCACATTCGTGAAGGTCACTTCCTTCATCCAATTTTCCTAATTCTTACTTTCTTGTCTCTTCCGTTTATCCGCGTCTCATTATTATCCCTTCGAACTATCTCAAGGTTTCCTCGAATCCTCCCAACTTAAAGGGGATAAAATATATGTATCTCTTATTCCTTCAATCATCAACTTTAACTCATGGTGAATCACCCTCATCCTGACGATTACATACTTTTCTATTTCTATTGCTACGAGTCTTTAGGGTTTCCTCATACCCAACTCCCTTATCATTCCTCAAACTCTATTGCCTTTATATTCCTTTCCACTTCAGTTGCTTTTTATTTACCTCTCTCTTACAATCATTTCATGAACCCACTAATCATTGACTTCAAACATCACGTTGTTCCGGGATTCTGTCATCATAACGAATCTTGACAACTTTACAATCTTATATTCATAATTTATCATACTCGTCCGCCTTTGTTTCGGCTCTAAAGCTTTTACACTATCTCCATAACCTTGGGAATTACTTTTCCGAAAACAATTGTCTGAACTTTAATCAGTTTATTATAACCTCTGGCTCTGTGCCTTTGTTGGCCTTTCACCAACGGGTGGCCTCTCTTTTAGGATGGAAAAGTGACAAAAACAGTCTTTTGCGCTTCGTCAGTCATTTAGAATCTCAAATGATTCCTATATTTCTTTAGCCAAGCTCTTGCCTCGATGGGTCAACCTGTTCCTTGGAACTCTGAGAGCTTAGCGACTTAAAGGTCATGAAAGGATGTTCTACCGCATTGGTTCCTCAAGGTGGTGGTTGGGGATAATAGTCCTAAGTTCTCTTTAGACAGGTCCATGAATTGTCGTATAGGAGTACCGTCTCGGTCTCCTTTCCTTACTCGACTTCCTGTTTCCTTTGATGAAATGTTTCATCCTTCTCCCAGACTTGGGTTTATCTATACGTTAAAATCCTTGTTTTCCCCTTCTGAGTGTTATGGGCTCCTTCTTATCTTAATGCAACCTCCCCTAACTATCCATTCGGGTTTGCCCTAAATATTATTCCTCGAGCTAATATTTCATCTAAGATCCAGTCCTTAAGCTCTTAAACGTTTGGAACCCAAAGTTTGTAGGAATACCTCATTATTCCCTTATCATCTTTCTTGGTATTATCTCTTCTCCAGTCATTGACTCTATGCCTTCATTCATCACTTTTCTTGGCACAATATGATCTTTTCGATAATTTGGGCTGTATTGCAATCTCAAACAGTGTTTCGGTACCGGCTCCGGTTACCTTCACTTCTATTTCCATTTTCTCAAAATCTCTTATCAACTCTCCCAAAGACATTTTCATTTTGAGTTTCTCCTTTATACTAAGGGCATTAGCTACCATTTTGGCTTTCCCTGGATGATAAAGAATCTCATAATTGTAATCCTTGATTAGCTCTAACCACCTCCTTGGGCGCATGTTGAGCTCTTTCTGCGTGAAAATGCCTAGAGCACGTATGGCTTTGGTAAATCTCGCACTTCTCTCCATACAAGTAGTGCCTCCAATCTTTAGGGCAAAACTATTGCCACGAGCCCAAGCTCATGGGTGGGGATATCGAATTTTACATTCCCTTAATTGGTCTTGACGCGTACGCGATTACATTGTTGTGCTGTATAAGAAGCACCCTAATTCCTTATGCGAAGCGTCACTACAAATCACAAAATCTCCTTTTCCATCCGGAAACAGCCAACATAGGAGCCGTCACCAACCTTTGCTTCAGTTCTTGAAAGCTGTTCTCGCATTTCTCTGTCCATTCGAACTACTCAGTCTTATGAGTAAGCCGCGTTAAAGGGGCTACTATCTTTATGAACTTGAACGAACCTCCGGTAGTGACAGACCAATCCTACCTCTGGTAGTTTCCCAAACCATGGTTATCAATTCCTCAGTGGCCCTTATTCATTCTTGTCAGGATCCCCCACGGGATCCTCCTCAACAATAATCCCTTCTAGGACAACATCCTCAACCGCTACATCCTCAATATGAACCTCATCTGGTCCCTCATTAGGACGCTCTATCGGATCCACAATCTGATCTCCAATACCTAATAAAATATCATCGCGTTATTGCTCCTCAACCTCAGGGTTCGGAGTCCCGCTACCATATATGATAACGAACTACGCCTCTATCACTATATTATAAGGTTCCCCTAAGGGTTTTTAACTGTCAGTACTACGTTAGGTAGTCCGACTATGAACTTGGCAAGAGTTCTTATTTATCTTAGTGAACTTATTATTTTAACGGCACTTCATCTCTGAGGTTTATAACGCTTGGCTCTGATACCATTTCTGTAACACCCCCAAATCCGGGGTCGGGGATCCGGGTTGTCACGAGTTCCATTTCCCTTAATAACACCTAATTCTTAATAAACAATCATCTACTGCCTACTGTGACCCCACAATATACACACACACCACCAGTTATAGTCTCAGAGATGAATACCAAAAAATAACACAAGTCATTTTATTCCACAATTATAAGTCATTACACCTCAAAAGGGTTTCTGAATAAATTTACATATTATTTGCCATTATTACAATTCATAAATGTACATAAGTCTGGTATAATAAAAGTTCAAAGCCTAGCCTATTGGTAGTTCCTACCTCAGCTACAACGGCATCAACACCTACAGGAAACTGCGGAACGTTTCCTATCCGCTCACGAATTGGGAGCTTGGTCCTGTTCATCATGTCTATCTGTTGTTGTGTGATGAAAGAAGAAAGCAAGGATGAGCAACAAACCCACCGAAATAATTTGTATAATAATTAACAATATATGAGCATTCTCATAGTACTTATGAAAGTCTTGGTCAAGAAGAAATGAACCAAGTTTGATATCTTAACGCGACGAAAGTCGCAAAATATTCAGTATATATACCTATATAGTTTTCAAAATCTTTGAAATCCTCTGCCATGTATAATATACACAGAGTTCTAATTTATAACTGTATGAAAATATCGTTGCAAGGTGATCTTATATATCTAACCTTGTCTCAACGTTTTTCTGAAAATCTTTGTCATGCATAAGATAATCATTGACCAGATATAAGTTGAAAAGATGAAGTTACAAGATACCCCAATATACTTATATCTTTTCCAAATACTACTTGAAATACCACCGTTCAAGGTATAATCCATTTCAAAAGTTCAACACATAGATGAGACTACAAGATAAGATTTGAATAGATTCGATCCTTGAAATATCATTATAAATAATGAAGTTACGAGATACTTCATTAAGTCCCGATATATATATATATATATATATATCCATATATATCTCTCATACATTTTCTGAAAACCTCTGTCATGTAAAGTATGAACAGAGTTGCAATATCCAATGAATTTTGGAAAGAAAAGAATTTTGGCATAAACCTGATATCTTGTTGATCAGGCAAAGATACCAATAAGTAACCATTTCTACTAGTAGATGGATGAATCCCCCACCGGTCATCACCCTGGTCGTATTAGGACCATGTGCTGGACCGCCACCTGGCCTCTTACGCGTTGATGGACTGCCACCCAGCCACTTACACTTTGATAGACCGTACCCCGGCCTGTCGCTTATGCCGACTCAATTAGATGGACTTACTTCCCGAACGTTGGGTAAGTAATCAATTCATTTATCAAAACAGCAACCTGTTGTGAATATAAAATACACCACAGAGCCGGATCCCTCAATTTTTAAGCGAGTATTTAAATCCCCTTCGAAAGGAAGATCTTAAATTTGAAAATGAGTTTTGGGATCTGCTCTAACTTTTAAAATCATTTTGAAGACTCGGAAACATTATTAAGAATGTTTGGAGTAATGCTGATTTAATGAAATAAATCAGTCCCGATATATTAGAAAATATCTGAATATTATTATTTAAATAATATTCCCATAAGGATAATCCTTATAAAAATAATTGAAGTAGAAGTTTTAAAACTTATACTTGAAATGAATAATAAATAACCAAAGATATACTTATACGAAAGTACGATCTTTATTTGAATAATCGAAAATAAGTTTGATTATCGAAAAATTATTCTTTAATAAAATAAAGAATATTATTTAATAAAAAAAGCGGAGTCATAAGTCCTCGAATGAATATTCAAAATAAAATTCATTTAATAAAATAAGCGGAGTCATAAGTCCTCGAATGAACATTCAAAATAATATTCATTAAATAAAATAAAGTTATCGAATAAACCTTATTCGATTAATAGTTTTGAAAACTATATATATATATATAAATATATATATATATATATATATTATACTCGGGAACATCGACTCCCGGTTTAGAAAATGTTCACCTTTGGGTCCCCTATACTAAGGGTATACGCAACTACTGCTTATCTCTAGCATATGTATTATGCAACTTATAAGAATTTGAATCAACAAAGAGATATCAAGATTACGAAATAGACATGCATATATACCATATCAGCATGCTCCAATATATCCCAAGATTTGCTAATAACAATCATGCACTTATCACAAGATAATGCATATACATATATTTACATCACAACAACAGTATAACGGGTAGAAAACTTGCCTGAGCGACTGGGGGTGGTAAAAGTCCTGGGATGAGTCTGGTAACCTATAAACAACATATAAGTTGGAATTAAACCAAAGTCGCTTAAGAATCTATACTTTAAACCAATTAGACTCTAACATTCGCTTTCGCGCTTAAGGATTCACTTAAGTCGCTCAAGTACCTTCGGCTCCACCATTTTTAATAAATTAACCATTAGAAATTTTAAGGCGATTCTTTCGCGAGTACCCTACCAACTGCCTAATCCACTTTTAATAATTGTTTCATATTCCAATTAGTCATTTAAGGGCCTTACCCAAGATTTTAAAGTAAGGCGAGGGGTAATGGTTCGGTCACGAAACGCCGTTACTTAAAACAGTCGTTTCTCCTAAACCGTACATCGGATTTAAGCGAACCATATATCAAAACGAAGCTCGTAACATGAACTATCTAATCATGGCAATGGACAAAACCTAACAGTGAGTTCACGGGTCCTGATGTTAAGAACAAAAGCAGTCTAAGGTAAATCGGGCATTACGACGGCTATGTTTACCCGATTACCAAATTTGTACAACTCCAAATCAATCCACAATCAATCCCACAATCGTTACTACAACCAAATCCATCCATACTCTACTACAACAGCCCCAACATCTCAATATTTCCAATTTATACTACTCTCAATCATGAACTAAAAGCTTATACTTAAGTTTCATTAACTATAAACAAGATTCAATCATCCAAATTGCTACAAACCCAACCAAACTTTAAACACACAAGCATCATGCTTCTCATGAACTATATTAATCAAAACCACTCCTAAATATTCAAAGTAAAACTAGGTTTTGAAGTCTTATACCTTCCTTGAAGCTTTTAATCCATGAAAGATCCTTGAAATGCCCATGGAAGCCTTTATCTATGCTTAAGCTACCTTGACCATACAAATAAAATCAAGAATCAAAAATTTGTTCTTGAAAGTTACTATTCTCCCTAAACTAAAATGATTTGTTTGAGATAGAAAACCTTTGATTCAAGCACTCAAACTACTTGCTCTTCTTAGTTATGAAATATAGGATCCAAAGAAACAAACCTCTTGAATTATGATTGAGTGGAGCTTGGGTTTGGAAATTTTTCTTCTTGTTTTTCTTCAAAAAACCGTGAGCAAGGAGATGGGGGAAAGAGAAATGAATGTGTTTGCTTGGTTGCTTTGTTTTTGTTGTTAATTAACCTTTTACCATGGTAAAATTTGTGTGGCTTATAATCAAACAACAATTCCTTCCCATTGTGTCATGCTTATGTCATCCTCTTATGTCATCTTCCCACATGTTAGGTCCCAATTTGTTTGTAGAAGGGGGGTTGAATACAAACAGTACCAAATAATCGAATAAATGCGGAATAAAAAATGTGAAACAAAATTCAAGTTAAATAAAAATATTATTAACTTGAAAGGTGTTACAACAACTGTATCGATTACAAGGTATTAATCTCAAATCAATTATCACAAATCTAGAATAAAATCGACATGAACTTTTTCTATTTTTGCAATAATTAGAATCAAATACTAAACGTGATTTGAGATTAAGTTCTAGGGATTTTGATCCGCTAGATTGTTACACAAGAACAAGATAAAGATTTCTAGTTGATTGGATTTAACTTTGCAATCTAGAAATTGATCTTTGAATTAAGCAGATGAAAATGAAATATTTGCTGCGGCTGCTGTGTTCTTGTTTTTTGTTTGTTGGATGATTGAGTTGTAGTGAACTGCTGCTTGTCTGCTTTTTTTTAATCAACATAATAGAATTGACCTGGTAAGACAATCCTGAGCTCAGCAAGACAATCGGTAGGACTATCCTTAGAACTAGCAAGACAATCAGAATGAACTAGCAAGATAATCCTCCTCCCAGTGTAACTTTCGGTGAGACTATTGTTTGTACTAGCATGACTTTCGGTATGACTATTGATTGTCATACCGATTGTCATACTAGTACAATCAGTTTGACTTGCTGAATTTAAATGAATTTTAATCCAATTTAAATTCTGAAATTCCTAAAATTAATTCAGAATTAATTAATCAATTAATTCAATTAATAAATAAATTATTCTTCGCAGATATAATTTATTTTCTTAATTAAATTAGATGACTTAATTAATTAATAGAGAATTAATTCTAGTCTTCAACAACACCCATCCTTCTGCAAATCTTTTGAAAATCACTGAAAATTATGAATCAATTCCACCACTTCAATGTTGACACTCGATGTACTGTCTGGTTCATGAGTGACTAACTTCCGTGACGTTTCTTCATGTCTTGACTTTGACACTTTGATTTTCTTGAGATTAAATCCTTGTAATTAATGATACTCTGACGAGATCTCTGTCACTTGATTAAATCCACGATCTTGATTTATATCACTGAGGCATGATCAACTTCTTGAACTTCTTCCAGTGAATTAACTCCTCAAGTCTGTAGATGAACCTTGTTTCTGAATCCTTTGACAGATATTACTTTGCGAGATCTCTCTGACGGTCGATCCACTATTTACTTATTACATTCTTATTTGAGTTGAGTTGAATCCTCGAATATACAAATAGGCTATGACATATGACTTACACCACACTTGTCTTCTTCTTGTTGGTGTGATGACATCATCATCACTAACCTCTTTGATTAACTCCTAATTACTTAGCTAATGATCGCTGATCTGTTATACGGTTCAATTAACTTTCATTTTCGTTTATCGTTTGAGGGATCATACCCGGGATCTTATTACTTGGGTTCGCTTAACCTTTCTCAATACATTATATTCCTTTTATGATCCTCTCTTATAATCCTTGAATTTAAATCCTTTTTATCCTGTTACCTTATACTCAATTCTTTCGGTATCTGGTGGATTTTCGGGAAAAATCAAAGTGTTCGAATTTGGATTCTGACGATCTTTACATACACTTATATACCATATAGAGTACTAATAAGATCTCAGGATAACAATAAAAGAAACCCTACAAAGTGTGGTATGAAAAGTTTTCTTATTCAGCATAATCTGCAAAATCACTATTCATAAGGGTTACAAAAAGTCCAAAATTTTAGGGTTATTACAGTCTCCCCTCCTTAAAAGGATTCCATCCCGGAATCAAATAGAAAACAAATGGGGGTACTTTTCTAGCATTGCGCTCTCTAGTTCCCAAGTTGATTCTTCCACATTATGATTCTGCCATAGCACTCTGACTAGCTTGATCACTTTGTTCCGAAGCACCTGCTCCTTCTTATCCATAATCTTTACTGGTTTCTCCACGTAAGTCAGATCTGGTTGCATATCCACCTGCTCGTACTCCACTATGTGTCTGGCATCCCAATGATATTTCCTTAGCATTGACACATGGAACACATTATGAACTTGTTGTTGGTTCGGGGGTAAGGCTAGCTCGTAAGCCAACTTCCCAATCCGTCTTAGTATCTCAAAAGGTCCAATATATCTTGGGCTTAGTTTCCCTTTCTTTACGAACCTCATTAATCCCTTCCAAGGGAATACCTATAACAACACTAGGTCCCCTACTTCTGATTCTTTGTCCTTTCGTGTCAAATCAACATACTTCTTATGTCCATCTTGGGCTACTACCAGCCGTCCTCTGATTAGATCTATTATATCCTTGGTCCTTTGGACTACTACGGGTCCGAGCATCTTGCGCTCTACAACTTCATCCTAACATAAGGGAGATCGACATTGTCTTCCCTCAAGAATCTCATAAGGCGATATCTCGATACAGACATACGATCTATTATCGTTAGAAAACTCAATCCGCGTTAAGTGATCATTCCAAATTCTTTCAAGTCTATTGCACAGACCCTCATCATAGCTTCTAGCATTATAGCTTTTGCTTCTCAATACCCACTCTTTTCCCGTTCATAATATTATACTGGTTATACTTTTGCTCGTTAGCGTTCTATAACCTTTTAATAACCACGCCAACCATAGTTTCATGAATACGTTAGATTCGGAATACCACCGCACTGATACTACTTCCTTTTGCTGCTTCCATCTTCGAAAACTTGATCTATCGTATAAAAGTAAAAGATTTTATTGAGAGATCACTATGATCATGAATACTTGTTCTATTGCATAGTTAGTACAGAAGGTGGCCAGCCTTTAGAACTTGACAAGCAATTAAACAACATGTGGTATCCTACTAGGCTTCTATCACACAGATAGATAGTCATTTGGCAATACCTCCCCTTCTGGAAGGGTTGTTCTTCTCAGCTTATACAAAATGAAAAGGAGAGAAAAGAATGAATTGAAGAGAATTGTATATATATAAATATACTGCCACAAAATATCTGGCTTGGAATCTACCTCTGAACTATAGAGGTTTGTCATAGGAGAACAAAACATATACGTATATATATCAACATCAGGTATTATAGCATCGTATTTCACATGCCTAAATATTTTTGATATTCTGTCCATCATTCTATGGACCCATGCTCTTGCTCGAGCTTATACACAATCACCTTTGAAACTCCCTCGACATCGAAAATCGAATCTGGGATCTCATTCTAGACATCATCGTTACTAGAATTCTATGCTTGCACCGCAACCTTCCTCGTATAGTAATACGACTCTCTATTGATAAGAAGGAATAAGTATTCAATAGGTAAATAATTGACTTAATTAGTCTATTAGTGAAAACTTATATATCACCACAACCCGATTAGTGGTACCCAATCTCAACATCCATTACACTACAACTCTCACGGTTGTAATCGGCTCATTATTCAAAGAATCGTTGCTGCATTACTAGGGTCTACCACTGACCTACTGTCGTCATTCGTTTTCCTTGGAATATTAATAGCTAACCATACGGAGTCCATACCTATCGTATCAAATTCTTCTAAGGAGTTAACATAATCACCATTCATAATTCATGAAGAACACTCCAGATCCTGACATACTTTCATGACATGAAGCAGATAAAATTGCGGAAGAGTTTCAATAAAAGCAACGATAACAGGTTAATACCATTCTTAATCATATGTCTTTATCAGGAGACATGAAGCTCAAAGGTTCATTTAGTCCTTTCGTAACATGGTCCTAACTTATCTCAAGATATATCCTTATAAGATAGATAGCCCGCTCACGGCGATTATATAAATTAAATCTTTACCAAACTACTATCACGGTTGAGTATTGTACAGTCATCAGAAGGAATGTCAATCTTTCAAACCATAATACAACCTTTACGGCTTCAATCATCATCATTGTATTCCTCTGGCACGAGCGCCTATGATTTCCCTCTTACACTTAAAGTGTCGGCCACCTCTTTGGCCTTTCCTGATAGTAAAATTTCCTTACAATCAATGTCATTTGAACGATCTCCAACTAAATTTTCTACCTCATTTCCAATCACTGCTTGTGTGAAGATGTTTTCCTTAAAATCTGACGAGTAAAAAAAAATCACCATTTTTCATAAGTCATTGCCTTAGTCTTTAGATGTGAACATTGTCACGACTGACTCTCGATCATACTTAGGACGTCTCTTATCTTGGGTCCTTCTCGTATTCACCAATCTCGACCTTCATTGGGTCGATCTATACTTTCTTATGGTTCAACACGTGCCCACCTGGCATTATTATAATTATGTCATATTTCCTTATCAAAATTTCTATTATTGAGAACTTTGAATATTACCTTTTCCTTGTAAAACCTCTAAGGTTATCCTTAATTCTTCATCCGGTACTTCCCTAGGTACAGGGCATATCAAGATACCATTTACTAATACTAGAACCATTGTTTAAGTAATTCTTAAAAATTTCTCTACTGAACTTTAAAGGTTGTTGTTACCTTAGTCCTTCGTTCCATACTACCCAACTCATAATGTCCCTATTAAGGGTGAAATACCAACCTTTATGCATTCCTCTATGGTTCATCTCAAGGTTATCGAGGTTCCATCCTTAATTCCACCTTTTTTAAAAAGGTACTTGCATCCTTCCATAGATAAATTAAGTCATGTATCCCTGATAAGGGTGTCTTATTCAATCATTCCCATCTCGATAGTATATGCCTAATTTCACAATAACATCTGTATTCAAATGAGGTCAATCAATATGGCCTCCAAAAGATAACAATGGTTATCTACTTTTCTTTCCTAATTTGGTAATGATCACATGGATGTTCTGAAAGATACTGGTCGTGTTCAACGTGAATTTACTTTTGTTGTTTATCTCAACAGTCATCTCAATATTGGGATATCTTTCATACCTGGCTTCTCCCTTTCTGGTATCTTGCCCCCGGTCTTACACTTCACATTCTTGAAGGTCACTTCCTTCATCCAATTTTCCTAATTTATTACTTTCTTGTCTCTTCCGTCTATCTGCGTCTCATTATTTATCCTTCGAACTATCTCAAGGTTTCCTCGAATCCTCCCAACTTAAAGGGGATAAAATACATGTATCTCTTATTCCTTCAATCATCAACTTTAACTCATGGTGAATCACCCTCATCCTGACGATTACATACTTTTCTATTTCTATTGCTACGAGTCTTTAGGGTTTTCCTCATACCCAACTCCCTTATCATTCCTCAAACTCTATTGCCTTTATATTCCTTTCCACTTCAGTTTCTTTTTATTTACCTCTCTCTTACAATCATTTCATGAACCCACTAATCATTGACTTCAAACATCACGTTGTTCTGGGATTCCTGTCATCATAACGAATCTTGACAACTTTTACAATCTTATATTCATAATTTATCATACTCGTCCGCCTTTGTTTCGGCTCTAAAGCTTTTACACTATCTCCATAACCTTGGGAATTACTTTTCCGAAAACAATTATCTGAACTTTAATCAGTTTATTATACCTCTGGCTCTGTGCCTTTCTTGGCCTTTCACCAACGGGTGGCCTCTCTCTTAGGAAGGAAAGTGACAAAAACAGTCTTTTGCGCTTCGTCAGTCATTTAGAATCTCAATGATTCCTATATTTCCTTTAGCCAAGCTCTTGCCTCGACTGGGTCAACTGTTCCTTGGAACTCTGAGAGCTTACCGACTTGAAGGTCATGAAAGGATTTCCTACCGCATTGTTTCCTCAAAGTGGTGGTTGGGGATAATAGTCTAAGTTCTCTTTAGACAGGTCCATGAATTGCCGTATAGGAGTACCGTCTCGGGTCTCCTTTCCTTACTCGACTTTCTGTTTCCTTAGTATGAAATGTTTCATCCTTCTCCCATACTTGGGGTTATCTTATACGTTAAATCCTTGTTTTCCACTTCATTATGTTATGGGCTCCTTGTAACACCCCCCAAATCCGGGGTCGGGGATCCGGGTTGTCACGAGTTCCATTTCCCTTAATAACACCCAATCTTAATAAACAATCAACTACTCTGTACTGTGACCCCACAATAAACACACACACCACAAGTTATAGTCTCAGAGATGAATATCCAAAAATAACACGAGTCATTTTATTCAAAAATTATATGCCATTACACCTTAAAAGGGATCCTGAATAGATATACATTCTTTGCCATTATTACAATTGATAAAGATACATAAATCTGATACATCAAAAGTTGAAAGCCTAGCCTATTGGTAGTTCCTACATCAGCTACAGCGACATCAACGCCTATTAGGAAACTGCGGAACGTTTCCTATCCGCTCGCAAATTGGGAGCTTGGTCATGTTCATCTTTTCTATCTGTTGTTGTGTGATGAAAGAAGAAAGCAAGGGTGAGCAACAAAGCCCACCAAAATAATATATATAATGATTTACAATATATGAGCATTCTCATAGTACTCATGAAAGTCTTGATCAAGATGAAATGAACCAAGTTTGATATCTTACCGCGACCAAGTCGCAAAATATTTAGTATATATGTACATATATACTTTTCACAATCTTGGAAGTCCTCTTCCATGCATAATATACACAGAGTTCCAGTTCATAACTGTATAAAAATATCGTTGCAAGGTGATCTCATATATCTAACCTTGTCTCAACGTTTTTCTGAAAATCTTTGTCATGCATAAGATAATCATTTACTAGATATAAGTTTAAAAGATGAAGTTACAAGATACTCCAATATACTTATATCTTTTCCGAATACTACTTGAACTACCACCGTCAAGTATAATCCGTTTCAAAAGTTCATCACATAGATGAGACTTCAAGATAAGATTTGAATAGATTAAATCTTTGAAATATTATAGAATGAAATGAAGTTATGAGATACTTCATTAAGTCCCGATATATATATCCACATATATATCTCTTATACATTTCCTGAAACCTCTGTCATGTAAAGTATGAACAGAGTTGTAACATCCAATAAATTTTTGGAAAGGAAAAGAATTGTGGCATAAACCCGATATCTTGCTGATCAGGCAAAGATGCCAATAAGTAACCTTTTCTACTATAGATGGATGAATTCCTCGCCGGTCATCACCCTGGCCGCATCTCGGACCTCGCGCTAGACCGTTACCCAGCCACTCACGTGTGGATGGACTGTCACCCAGCCTCTTACACCTTCAATAACCGTACCCCGGTCTGTCGCTTATGCCGACTCAATCAGATGGACTTACTTCCCGAACATTGGGCAAGTAATCAACTTGTTTTCTCAAAAAGCAACCTCGTTGCGAATATAAAATACACCACAGAGCCGGATCCCCAAGATTTTTGAGCGAATATTCAAGTCTCCTTCGAAAGGAAGATCTTAAATCTGAAAACGAGTTTTGGGATCCGCTCTAACTTTTAAAATCATTTTGAAGACTCGAAAACATTTTTTTGAATGTTTGGAGTAAAGCTGATTTAATGAAATAAATCAGTCCCGATATATTAGAAAATATCTGAATATTATTATTTAAATAATATTCCCATAAGGATAATCCTTATAAAATAATTGAAGTAAAAGTTTTAAAACTTATACTTGAAATGAATAATAAATAACCAAGATATACTTATAGAAAGTATGATCTTTATTTGAATAATCGAAATAGGTTTGATTATCGAAATATTATCCTTTAATAAAATAAAGAATATTATTTAATAATTAAGCGGAGTCATAAAGTCCTCGAATGAATATTCAAATAATATTCATTAAATAAAATAAGCGGAGTCTACGCCTCGAAGAATATTCAAATAATATTCATTAAATAAAATAAGCGGAGTCATAAGTCCTCGAATTGAATATTCAAAATAATATTCATTTAATAAAATAACGTTATCGAATAAACCTTATTCGATTAATAGTTTTGAAAACTATATCTATATATAAATATATATATATAGTATATATATATATTATACTCAGGGAACATCGACTCCCCGGTTTTAGCAAATGTTCACCTTTGGGTCCCCTATACTAGGGTATACGCAACTACTGCTTATCTCTAGAAGCAGTGATATATACCCTATATTGGAGCATGTGATATGGTATATATGCATATACATATATTTACATCACAACAACAGTATAACGGGTAGAAAACTTGCCTGAGCGACTGTGGGTTATAAATGCTTGGGGTGAGTCTGGTAACCTATAAATAACATATAAGTTGGAAATAAACCAAAGTCACTTGTAAATCTATACTTTAACCAAATTAGACTCTAACGCTCGCTTTGCGCTTACTGATTCGCTTAAGTCGCATCGAGTACCCTCGGCTCCATCAGTTTTAATAAATTAACCATTAAGGGTTTTAAGGCGAATCTTTCGCGAGTACCTTACCAACTGCCTAATCCACTTTACATAAATGTTTCATACTCCAATTAGCCCTTTTAGGTCTTTAACCTATGTTCGAAGTAAGGCAAGGCGTAATGATTCCACAAATCCGGGGTCGGGGGATCCGGGTTGTCACGAGTTTCCATTTCCCTTAACAACACCCAATCTTAATAAATAATCAACTACTCTGTACTGTGACCCCACAATAAACACACACACCACAAGTTATAGTCTCAGAGATGAATATCCAAAAATAATCACAAGTCATTTTATTCCACAATTATATGCCAATACACCTTAAACAGGTTTCTGAATAAATTTACATTTCTTTGCCATTATTACAATTCATAAATTACATAATCCTGATACATCAAAAGTTGAAAGCCTAGCCTATTGGTAGTTCCTACCTCAGCTATGGCGGCATCAGTGCTTCTAGAAAACTGCGGAACGTCTCCTAACCTCTTGCGAATCGGGAGCTTGGTCCGGTTCATCTTGTCTATCTGATGTTGTGTGATGAAAGAAGAAAGCAAGGGTGAGGCAGCAAGCCCACCAAAATAATATGTATAATGATTAACAATATATGATCCTTCTCATAGTACTCATGAAAGTCTTGGTCAAAAGAAATGAACCAAGTTGATATCTTAATGCGATGAAGTCGCAAAATATTCAGTATATATATATACATATATACTTTTCAAAATATTGGAAGTCCTCTTCCATGCACAATATACACAAAGTCCCAGTGTATAACTGTATAAAAAAAATATCGTTGCAAGGTGATCTCATATATCTACCTTGTCTCAACGTTTTTCTGAAAATCTTTGTCATGCATAAGATAATCATTTACTAGATATAAGTTTAAAAGATGAAGTTACAAGATACCCCAATATACTTATATCTTTCCCAAATACTACTTGAACTACCACCGTTCAAGTTATAATTAGCTTCAAAAGTTCATCACATAGAAGAGACTATAAGGCAAGATTTGAATAGATTAAATCCTTAAAATATTATCAAAAATAAAATGAAGTTACGAGATACTTCATTGATGTAAACATCATTTTGAAAACTTGACCCTGCCAACACTCAACAATCGCCCAACGTAGCCTTTCTATCGAAGTGCTCTGGGTAGTGTTGCAGAAATTATCCAATGGATGATGAACTCATTACGGGAGTTTGCCGCGCCAGGAAGACCACTTACGATGATCAGTCGTAGTAGTACAACCCCACCATTTTCTACATGTAGAGGAGAACCTGTCGGATTTACTTGACAACCGAACACTGAACTCCTAAGGAATGGACCGCCTTAGCGGAACTTCCAGGCCATTTGGGCCAATATAATAAGGCTGGGCCGGCGCTACTCGTCCACTTACGCCACTCCTAGTTCAGATGAAATCCATGACTCTGAAACGTAAAGCTCGTCCCCACTTTCCCCAAGTAGAAACTTGTTGATATGGCTCCACCAAGAGTTGTATCCATTTGGAAGGAGAACTCACCGATATTTCCCAGGCGAATGGCCTGTTAATGGATTAACTTGTTCCAAGAATTTTACTTCCCGAGGTGTTGGGTAAGTAATCAATTCATTTATCAAAACCAACCTTGTTGCGAATATAAAACACACCACAGAGCCGGATCCCTCAGGTTTTGAGCGAGTATTTAAATCCCCTTAAAAGGAAGATCTTAAATATAAAAATGAGTTTGGGATCCGCTCTAACTTTTAAAAATCATTTTGAAGACTCGAAACACTTTATAGAGTGTTTGGAAGTAAAGCTGATTTAATGAAGTAATCAGTCCCCAGAATATTTAGAAAATGACTGAATATTATTATTTAAATAATATTCCCATAAAGAATAATCTTTATAAAAATAATTGAAGTAAAGTATTAAAACTTATACTTGAAACGAGTATTAAAATAACCAAAGATATACTTATATGAAAGTATTATCTTTATTTGAATAATCGAAAATAAGTTTGATTATTGACACCTTATTCTTTAATAAAATAAAGAATATAGCTCAGCAAATAATCGGAGTCATAGATCCTCAAATGAATATTCAAAAATATTCAATAAATAATATAAACTGAGTCATAAACCCTCGAATGAATATTCAAATAATATTCAATAAATAAATAAAGTTAAAGTTATCGAATAAACCTTATTCGATTAATAGTTTGGAAAACTATAAACCATATATATATATATAAATATATATATATATATATCCATATCCATTTATACAAAATCTACTCGGGATCCTCGACTCCCGGTTTTAGAAAATATTTTCACCTTTGGGTCCCTATACTAAGGGTATATGCAAGTTACCGCTATCCTCTAGCATAGGTATTATCAACTGAACCAACAGATATAACTCAAGAATATGAGACAGGCATGCATATATACCATATCACATGCTACAATATATCGCAAGAATTTGCTAAATAACCAATATGCATTTATCGCAAGATCATGCATATACAAATTTATACATCACAATAACAGTATAAACGGATAGAATACTTGCCTGAGCGACTGGGGGTTACGAATGGCTCGGGACGAGTCTGGTAACCTATAACAACAAGTAAGTTGGAATTAAACCAAAGTCACTTGTAAATCTATACTTTAACTAACTTAGACTCTAACGCTTGTTTGGCGCTCACTGATTCGCTTAAGTCACTCGGGTTACCCTCGGCTCCACCATTTTTAATAATTTAACCTTTACGAGTTTTAAAGCGATTCCTTCGCGAGTGTCCTTCCAACTGCCTAACACACTTACCATAAATGTTTCATACATTAATTAACCCTTTTTGGTCTTTAACCTATGTTTCAAAGTAAGGCGATGGGAAAAGTTTCGTTCGCGAAAACGCCGTTACTTGAAACGGTCGTTTCTCCTAAACCGTGCATCGGAATCGAACGAACTACATATCAAAACGAGCTCGTAATATGAACTATCTAAACATGGAAATGGGTCAAAATCTAGCAGGGGGTTCTCGGGTCCTAATGTTATGCACAAAAACAGTCCAAAGAAAATCGGACGTTACGACGGCTATGTTTACGCGATTACCAATGTTTAAACCATTCAAACCCATTCCAATCAACCTCAAATCCAACCTCAAATCCATCATACAACAAACATCCATCCTTATCACATCATAACAACCCCAACAAATCCACATTAACCATTTATACTTATTCCTCACATGAACTAAAAGCTTTACTTAGGTTCTTAACTAATTACCAAGATTTACAACTCCAACAATGCAACAAAACCAACTAATCTCTACAAACTCAACCAAACTTCAACCATTCAAGCATCATGCTTCACATATGCTATATCAAACACATTCAATCCTAATTACTCAAAACTAAAGCTAGGGTTTGTAGTTTATACCTTCCTTGGAGAGTGGAGAATCAAGAGAATGGCTTGGAATCACCTTTAAAGCCCTTATCCAAGCTAATCTAAACAAAAACTTCAAGAACACAAATTTAGTTCTTGAAAACACTATTCACCATCTTCTTTCATGATTTATAGAAAAAGATTGGCTTGGAATTAGAAGCTTAAACTTATAGGAAGTATGTAACTATCCATGGGAAGCTTAGGATAATTACCTTGCTAAATAGTAAGTGGAGGAGCTTGGACTTTCATTTTTAAGAAAACCACCCGAGCTTCAGGAACAAAGCCTTGGTGCTTTTGATTTTGATGAAAATGATTTTTGCTTGGCTTGGTTGCTTGGTTTTTGTGCTTGATTTAGTCAATTACCTTCTTGCCCTTGAATTTGTGTGGTTCTCATTCAACCACACCTCCTTCCTTCCCATGTCATGCTTATATTATCCTCATGATGTCAGCCTCCCTTCCTTGTCCTCTTTCTATTGGTTCGATGACATCATTCCCACTAATCCCTTTGATTAACTTCCTAATCGTTTGCCTAATGACCGCTGATCTGTTATACGGTTCGCATTAACTTTCGTTCTCGTTTATCGTTTGAAAGGATCATACACCGGATCTTATTACTTAGGTTCCCTTAACCTTTCTCAATACATTATATTCCTTTTATGATCCTCTATTATAATCCTTTAATTTAAATCCTTTTTATCCTGTTACCTTATACTCAATTCTCTCCGTATCTTGTGGATTTCCGGGAAAAACCAAAGTGTTCGGATTGATTCTGACGATCTTTACATACACTTATATACTTCATAGAGTACTAATAATATCCCAGAATATCCATAACGAACCCCTACATAGTGTGGCATGAAAAGTTTTCCTCATTCAGCA
Source organism: Apium graveolens (assembly GCF_009905375.1). Classification (NCBI taxonomy): domain Eukaryota; kingdom Viridiplantae; phylum Streptophyta; class Magnoliopsida; order Apiales; family Apiaceae; genus Apium; species Apium graveolens. The sequence continues at coordinate 126,253,094 of NC_133657.1, read as the reverse complement.
AAAACACTATTCATAAGGGTTTCAAAATTTTCCAAAATTGGGGGTTATTACACTAGCAGTGAGTTCACGAGTCCTAATGTTAGAACAAAAACAGCCTAAAGTAAATCGGACATTACGACGGCTATGTTTACGCGATTACCCAAATTTAATACACTCCAATTTAACCACCAATCAACCCCAATTCATTCATACAACCAAAATCCATCCATACCATACTAAAACAGCCCCAACACCTCAAGTTCTCCAATTTATGTTATTCTCAAACATGAATTTAAAACTATACTTAAGTCCTTTAACTAATTAATAAGATTTCAACATCCAATTTACTACAACTCCAACCCAAACTCTAAACATGCAAGCATCAAGCTACTCTTTTACCATAACAATCAAAATCATCCTAATATACAAGTAAAGCTAGGGTTTGGAGATGTTATACCTTCCTTGAAGTGATGTGAGTAGCTAGGAAGCCTTAAGAAGCCTTGAGATGTCTTAGGGATGCTTGGATCTTAAAGGAAAAACAAGAAAAAATCAAGTTAAAAATCTTGAAATCACTATTCATTATCTTCTCATTGATTTCTTGGAAGAGATGGTAAATGATTTTGGAGCTCAAACTTATAGGATAGCTATATCTATGCATAAGGAGTACTAGATAATTACTTTACTAATTAAGGAAGCTTGGAACTTGAACTTTGAAATTCTTCTTCTTGAAATGAAGAAAAGCCCGAGAGCAAATGTTGAAGAAGAAAGGAAATGATTTTTGTGTTTGTGATTTGTTTAGCTTAGCTTGGTTGCTTTTGATTTGATTTTGGTTAATTAGCCTTATTAACCTTGAAAATTGTGTGGTTAAAAACCAACCACACCTCCCCCCCCCTCTATGTCATGCTTATGTCACCTTTGCTATGTCATCACCCCTTACTTGCCCTCTTCTTATTGGTTTGATGACCTCATCATCCCTAACCTCCTTGATTAATTCCTAATTGTTTGCCTAATGACCGCTGATCTGTTATACAGTTCGCTTAACTTTCGTTCTCGTTGCTCGTTTGAGGGATCATACCCGGGATCTTATTACTTGGGTTTCCTTAACCTTTCTCAATACATTATAATCCTTTTATGATCCTCTCTTATAATCCTTTAATTTAAATCCTTTTTATCCTGTTACCTTATACTCAATTCTTTCCGTATCTAGTGGATTTCCGGGAAAAAATCAAAGTGTTCGGAATTGGATTCAGACGATCTTTACATACACTTATATACCATATAGAGTACTAATAAAATCTCAGAATATCAATAACAGAACCCCTACATAGTGTGGCATGAAAAGTTTTCTCATTCAGCATAATCACCAAAAACACTATTCATAAGGGTTACAAAAAAAAAGTTCAAAATTTTGGGGTTATTACAGTCTCCCCTCCTTAAAAGGATTCCGTCCCGGAATGAAATAGAAAACAAATGGGGGTACTTTTCTAGCATTGCGCTCTCTAGTTCCCAAGTTGATTCTTCCACATTATGATTCTGCCATAACACTCTGACTAGCTTGATCACTTTTCTCCTAAGCACTTGTCCCTTTTTAGTCTATAACCCTTTCTGGTTGCTCCATATAGGTTACGTCTGGTTGCATGTCTATGCGCTCATATGCCCCTATTTATCTGTCATCTGAATTACACTCCCTTAACATTGATACGTGAAACACGTTATGACTTGCTATAAGTTCGGGGGTAGGGCTAGCTCGTATGCTAACTTCCCAATACGTCTTAATATATCCAAGGGTCCAACAAATTGTAGACTTAGCTTTCCTTTCTTTCCGAACCTCATCAATCCTTTCCAAGGGATACCTTTAACATCACTAGGTCCCCTATTTCATAATACTCTTTGTCCTTTCGAGTCAAAGCAGCATACTTCTTATGTCCATCTTGGGCTACTACCGGCCGTCCTCTGATTAGATCTATTATATCCTTGGTCCTTTGAACTACTGCGGGTCCGAGCATCTTGTGCTCTACAACTTCATCCTATCATAAGGGAGATCGACATTGTCTTCCCTCAAGGATCTCATAAGGTGACATCTCGATAATGACATGATCTATTTTCATGAGAAAACTTAATCCGCGTTAAGTGATCATTCCAAATTCTTTCAAGTCTATTGCACACACTCTCATTATAGCTTTTAGCATTAGAGCTTTTGCTTCTCAATACCCATTCTTTTCCAGTTCGTAATCGCTACCACCTTCTGTTCCTAATATTATACTGGTTATACTTTTGCTTGTTAGCATTCTATAACCTTTTTAATTACCACGTCAACCTTAGTATCACTAACGCGTTAGAATCGGAATACCACCGTACTGATACTACTTCCATTAGCTGCTTCCATCTTCGAAAGCTTGATCCATCATATAGAAGTAAAGGAATTTGTTGAGAGATCACTATGAATCATGAACACTTGTTCTATTGCATAGTTAGTACAGAAGGTGGCCAGCCTTTAGTACTTGACAAGCAATTAAACAATAGATGGTATCCTACTAGGCTTCTATCACACAGATAGATAGTCATTCGGCAATACCTCCCCTTCTGGAAGGGTTGTTCTTCTCAGCTTATATGAAATGAAAAGGAGAGAAAAGAACGAATTGAAGAGAATTGTATATATATAAAATATACTGCCACAAAATATCAGGCTTGGAATCTACCTCTGAACTATAGAGGTTTGTCATAGGAGAACAAAACATATATGTATTTATATCAACATCAAGTATAATAGCATCGCATTTCACATGCTTAAATATTTACTATTCCATCCATCATTCTATGGACCCATGCTCTTCCTCGAGCTTATTCACAATCACCTTTAAAACTCCTTCGACATCGAAAATCGAATCTGGGATCTCATTTTAGACATTATCGTTACTAGAATTCTATGCTTGCAATGCAACCTTCCTCGTATAGTAATACGACTCTCTATTGATAAGAAGGAATAAGTATTCAATAGGTAGATAATCTACTTAATTAGTCTACCAATGATAACTTATACACCACCATGACCCGATTAGTGGTACTCAATCTCAACATCCATTCCAATACAACTCTCATGGTTGTAATCGACTCATTACTCGCAGAATCATTGCTGCATCACTGTGGTCCATCGCTGACCTACTATAGTTATTCATTTTCTATGAAATCTTAATAGCTAACCATACGGAGTCCATACATGTCGTATCAAATTCTTCTAAGGAGTTAACATAATCACCATTCATAATTCATGATGAACACTCCAAATTCTGACGTACTTTCATTACATGAAGCAGATAAAATTGCAGAAGAGTTTCAATCAAAGCAACGATAGTAGGTTAATACCATTCTTAATCATATGTCTTAAATAGAAGACTTAACTCAAAGGTTCTTCTAGTCCTTTTTGAAACATGGTCCTGGCTTATCTCAAGATAGTACCTTCTGAGATAGATAGCCCGCTCATGGCGATTACACGAATTAAACCTTTACCACTACTATTACGGTTGGGTATTGCACAGTCATCAGAAGGAATGTCAATCTTCCAAACCATAATACAACCATCACAGCTTTAACCATCATCACTGTATTCCTTTGGCACAAGAGCCTATAATTATCCTCTTACCTTTAAAGTGTTGGCCACCTCTTTGGCCTTTCCTGATAGTAAAATTTCCTTACAATCAATGTCCTTTTAACCACCTCCAACTAAATTTCTACCTCACTTCAATCACTACTTGTGTGAAGATATTTTACTTAAAATCTGATGAGTAAAAAAAAATATCACCATTTTTCCATAAGTTATTGCCTCAGTCTTTAGAGGTTAATCACTGTCACGACTGACTCTCATCATACTTAGAACATCTTTTATCTTAGGCCTTAATTGCCCTGAACAGGTTCGACCTTTACTGGTTCGATCAATACTTTCTCGTGGTTTAACACGTGCCCCACTTGGCATCATTATAATTACGTCACATTTCCTTTATCAACATTTCTATTCTTGAGAATTTTGAATATTACCTTTCTCCTTGTAAAACCTCTAAGGTTATCCTTGAATCATTTCTCCTGTATTCCCTAGATACAGGGCATATCAAGATACCATTTATTAATACCAGAATCATTGTCTATATACTTCTGGAAAAACAATTCTCCACTGATTCTTAAAGGTTGTTATTACCTTAATCCTTTCCAATTCATACTGTCAAAACTCATACTATCCCTATTAAGGGTGAAATGCCAACCTTTATGCATTCCCCTAGGATTCGTTTTAAGTTACCGATGTTCTATCCTTAATTCCACCTTTAAAAAGGTACATGCATCCTTCCATGGATAAATCAAGTCATATATCCCTGATAAGGGTGTCTTATTCAATCATTCCCACCTCGATAGTATATGCCTAATTTCACAATAACATCTGTATTCAAAATGAGGTCAATCAATATGGCCTCCAAAAGATATCAACGGTTATCCGCTTTTCTTGCCTAATTTGGTAACGATAACAAGGATGTTCTGGAAGATATTGGTCGTGTTCAACGTGAAACATCTTCTTAATAATTCCTTATTTACTTTGTTGTTTATCTCAACAGTCACCTCAATGTTGGGATATCTTTCATACCTGGCGTCTCCCTTTCTGGGTATCGAGCCACCGGTCTTACACTTCACATTCTTAAAGGTCACTTCCTTCATCCAATTTTCCTAATTTCTTACTTCCTTGTCTCCTCAGTCTATCCGCGTCTCATTATTTATCCTTCGAATTATCTCAAGGTTTCCCTCGAATCCTTCCAACTTACAGGGGATAAAATATATGTATCTCTTATGCCTTCAACCATCAATTTTAACTCATGGTGAATCACCCTCATCCTGACGAATGCATACTTTTCTATTTCTATTGCTACGAGTCTTTAGGGTTTCCTCATACCCAACTCCCTTATCATACCTCAAACTTTATTGCCTTTATATTCCTTTCCACTTCAGTTTCTTTTTATTTTCCTTTCTCTTATCATTATTTCATGAACCAACATAACATAAACATTGATTTCAAACATCCCGTCATTCTGGATTCGTATCCTCAGAACGAATCTTGATAAATTTTACAACTTAGATTCATAATTCATCACACTCGTCTGCCTTTGTTCTGGCTCTAAAGCTTTTACACTATCTCCATAACCTTGGGAAGTACTTTCCTGAAAACAATTGACTGAACTTAAATCAGTTTATTATAATCTCTTGCTCCGTGCCTTCTTTGGCCTTTCACCAGCGGGTGGCCTCTTTCTTAGGAGGGTAAGTGATAAAACAGTCTTTTGTGATTCGTCAATCATTTAGAATCTCAAATGATTCCTATATTTCTTTTAGCCAGGCTCTTGCCTCGACTGGGTCAGCTTGTTCCTTGGAACTCTGAGAGCTTAGCGACTTAAAGGTCCTGAAAGAATTTCTCACCGCATTGTTTCCTCAGGGTGGTGGTTGGGGATAATAGTCTAAGTTCTGTCTAGACAGGTCCATAAATTTTCGTATAGGAGTACCGTCTCGGGTCTCCTTTCCTTATTCGACTTCTGTTTCCTTAGTCTGAACATTCCCTCCTCCTCCCCATAATCGGGGTCATCCTACATATTTAAAATCCTCATTTTCCACTTCATCATGTTATGGGTTTCTTCTATCTTGATGGTGACCTCCCTGACTATCACGTTCAGGGTTTGCTCTAAATATTATTCCTCAAACTAGCTTTCATCTAAGATCTCATCTTTAAGCTCTTGAACATTTGGAACCCAAATTCTGTAGGAATATCTCATTATTCCCTTATCATCTTTCTCGGTATTAATCTCTTATCTATTTGGTGGCTCTCTGCCTTCATTCATCACTTTTTTCTGGCACAATATATTCTTTTCCAATAATTCAGGCTGTATTGCAATCTCAAACAGCTTTTCGGTACCGGCTCCGGTTACCTTAATATCTATTTCCATTTTCTCAAAATCTCTTATCAACTTTCCCAAAGACATTATCATCTTGAGTCTCTCCTTTACACTAAGGGCATCAGTCACCATTTTGGCTTTCCCTGGATGATAAAGAATCTCATAATCGTAATCCTTGATTAGCTCTAATCACCTCCTCTGGCGCATGTTGAGCTCTTTCTGCGTGAAAATGTACTAAAGCACTTATGGCTTACGTAATTCTCGCACTTCTCTCCATACAAGTAGTGCCTCCAATCTTTAGGCCAAAACTATTGCCACGATCCCAAGCTCATGGGTGGGGATATCGAATTTTATATTCCCTTAATTGTCTTGACGCGTACGCGATTACCTTGTTGTGCTGTATAAGAAGCACCCTAATTCCTTATGCGAAGCATCACTACACATCACAAAATCTCCTTTTCCATCCGGCAATGCCATCATAGGGGCCGTCACAATCTTTGTGTCAGTTCTTGAAAGTTGTTATCGTATTTCTCTGTCCATTCGAACTTCTCAGTCTTACGAGTAAGCCGCGTTAAAGGGGGCTACTATCTTTACAAACTTGAACGAACCTCCGGTAGTGACCGACCAATCCTACCTCTGGTAGTCGACCTAACCATGGTCATCAATTCCTCAGTGGTCCTTTATACATTCTTGTCAGATCCTCCATGGAATCCTTCTAGGACAACATCCTCAACCGCTACATCCTCAATATGAACATCATCTGGTCCTGCGTTCAGATGCTCTATCGGATCCACAATCCGATCTCCAATTAGTAATAAAACATCATCACACTGTTGCTCCTCATCCTCAGGGTTCGGAGTCCCGCTACCATATACGATAATGAACTACGCTTCTATCACGATATTTATAAGGGTTCCCATAAGGGTTTTAACTGTCAGTACTACGTTAGGTAGCCCGACTATGAACTTGGCAAGAGTTCTTATTATCTTAGTGAACTTATTATCTAAACGTCATATCATCTCTGAGGTTTATAACGCTTAGCTCTGATACCATTTCTATAACACCCCCAAATCCGGGGTCGGGGATCCGGGTTGTCACGAGTTCCATTTCCCTTAATAACACCCAATCTTAATAAACAATCAACTACTCTGTACTGTGACCCCACAATAAACACACACACCACAAGTTATAGTCTCAGAGATGAATATCCAAAAATAACACGAGTCATTTTATTCCAAAATTATATGCCATTACACCTTAAAAGGGTTTCTGAATAGATTTACATTTCTTTGCCATTATTACAATTGATAAAGATACATAAGTCTGGTACATCAAAAGTTGAAAGCCTAGCCTATTGGTAGTTCCTACCTCAGCTACAGCGACATCAACGCCTATAGGAAACTGCGGAATGTTTCCTATCCGCTCGCGAATTGGGAGTTTGGTCCTGTTCATCTTTTCTATCTATTGTTGTGTGATGAAAGAAGAAAGCAAGGGTGAGCAACAAGCTTACCAAAATAATATGTATAATGATTTACAATATATGAGCATTCTCATAGTACTCATGAAAGTCTTGGTCAAGAAGAAATGAACCAAGTTTGATATCTTACCGCGACCAAGTCACAAAATATTTAGTATATATGTACATATATACTTTTCACAATCTTGGAAGTCCTCTTCCATGCATAATATACACAGAGTTCCAGTTCATAACTGTATAAAAATATCGTTGCAAGGTGATCTCATATATCTAACCTTGTCTCAACGTTTTTCTGAAAATCTTTGTCATGCATAAGATAATCATTTACTAGATATAAGTTTAAAAGATGAAGTTACAAGATACTCCAATATACTTATATCTTTTTTGAATACTACTTGAACTACCACCGTTCAAGTTATAATCCGTTTCAAAAGTTCATCACATAGATGAGACTTCAAGATAAGATTTGAATAGATTAAATCTTTGAAATATTATTGAATGAAATGAAGTTATGAGATACTTCATTAAGTCCCGATATATATATCCACATATATGTCTTTATACATTTCCTGAAAACCTCTGTCATGTAAAGCATGAACAGAGTTTGTAACATCCAATGAATTTTTGGAAAGAAAAAGAATTGTGGCATAAACCCGATATCTTGCTGATCAGGCAAAGATACCAATAAGTAACCTTTTCTACTGTAGATGGATGAATTCCTCGTCGGTCATCACCCTGGTCCCATTCGGACCTCGCGCTAGACCGTTACCCGGCCACTCACGCGTGGATGGACTGTCACCCAGCCTCTTACACCTTCATAGACCGTATCCCGGTCTGTCGCTTATGCCGACTCAATCAGATGAACTTACTTCCCGAACATTGGGCAAGTAATCAAATTATTTTCTCAAAAGCAACCTCGTTGCGAATATAAAATACACCACAGAGCCAGATCCGCAAGATTTTTGAGCGAATATTCAAGTCTCCTTCGAAAGGAAGATCTTAAATCTAAAAACGAGTTTTGGGATCCGCTCTAACTTTTAAAATAATTTTGAAGACTCGAAAACATTTTTTTGAATGTTTGGAGTAAAGCTGATTTAATGAAATAAATCAGTCCCGATATATTAGAAAATATCTTAATATTATTATTTAAATAATATTCCCATAAGGATAATCCTTATAAAATAATTGAAGCAAAAGTTTTAAAACTTATACTTGAAATGAATAATAAATAACCAAAGATATACTTATACGAAAGTATGATCTTTATTTGAATAATCGAAAATAGGTTTGATTATCGAAATATTATCCTTTAATAAAATAAAGAATATTATTTAATAATTAAGCGGAGTCATAAGTCCTCGAATGAATATTCAAAATAATATTCATTAAATAAAATAAGCGGAGTCATACGTCCTCGAATGAATATTCAAAATAATATTCATTAAATAAAATAAGCGGAGTCATAAGTCCTCGAATGAATATTCAAAATAATATTCATTTAATAAAATAACGTTATCGAATAAATCTTATTCGATTAATAGTTTTGAAAACTATATCTATATATAAATATATATATATATATATTTATTATACTCGGGAACATCGACTCCCGGTTTTACCAAATGTTCACCTTTGGGTCCCCTATACTAAGGGTATACGCAACTACTGCTTATCTCTAGCATAGGTATTATGCAACTTATAAGCAATTGAATCAACAGATATATATCAAGATTACGAAACAGAAATGCATATATACCATATCACATGCTCCAATATATCGCAAGATTTGCTAATAACAAACATGCACTTATCACAAGATAATGCATATACATATATTTACATCACAACAACAGTATAACGGGTAGAAAACTTGCCTGAGCGACTGGGGGTTATAAATGGCTTGGGGCGAGTCTGGTAACCTATAAATAACATATAAGTTGGAATTAAACCAAAGTCACTTGTAAATCTATACTTTAACCAAATTAGACTCTAACGCTCGCTTTGCGCTTACTGATTCTCTTAAGTCGCTCGAGTACCCTCGGCTCCATCATTTTTAATAAATTAACCATTAAGGGTTTTAAGGCGAGTCTTTCGCGAGTACCTTACCAACTGCCTAATCCACTACATAAATGTTTCATACTTCAATTAGCCCTTTTAGGTCTTTAACCTATGTTTCAAAGTAAGGCGAGGGGTAATGATTCGTTCGCGAAACGTCGTTACTTAAAATGGCCGTTTCTCCTAAACCGTACATCGGAATCAAACGAACTACATATCAAAATGAAGCTCGTAACATGAACTATCTAATCATGGCAATGGTCAAAACCTAGCAGTGAGTTCACGGGTCCTAATGTTAAGAACAAAAATAGCCTAAAGTAAATCAGACATTACGACGGCTATATTTACGCGATTACCCAAATTTAAAACACTCCAATTCAACCACCAATCAACCCCAATTCATTCATACAACCAAAATCCATCCATACCATACTACAACAGCCCCCAACACCTCAAGTTCTCCAATTTATGTTATTCTCAAACATGAATTTAAAACTATACTTAAGTCCTTTAACTAATCAATAAGATTCCAACATCCAATTTACTACAACTCCAACCCAAACTCTAAACATGCAAGCATCAAGCTACTCTTTTACCATAACAATCAAAATCATCCTAATATACAAAGTAAAGCTAGGGTTTGAAGATGTTATACCTTCCTTGAAGTGATGTGAGTAGCTAGGAAGCCTTAAGAAGCCTTGAGATGTCTTAGGGATGCTTGGATCTTAAAGGAAAAACAAGAAAAATCAAGTTAAAAATCTTGAAATCACTATTCATTATCTTCTTCATTGATTTCTTGGAAGAGATTGTGAATGATTTTGGAGCTCAAACTTATAGGATAGCTATATCTATGCATAAGGAGTACTAGATAATTACCTTACTAATTAAGGAAGCTTGGAACTTGAACTTTGAAATTTCTTCTTCTTGAAATGAAGAAAAGCCGAGAGCAAATGTTGAAGAAGAAAGGAAATGATTTTTGTGTTTGTGATTTGTTTAGCTTAGCTTGGTTGCTTTTGATTTGATTTGGTTAATTACCTTATTAACCTTGAAAATTGTGTGGTTAAAAACCAACCACACCTCCTCCCCCCCTATATCATGCTTATGTCACCTTTGCTATGTCATCACCCCTTACTTGCCCTCTTCTTTTTGGTTTGATGACCTCATCATCCCTAACCTCCTTGATTAATTCCTAATTGTTTGCCTAATGACCGCTGATCTGTTATACGGTTCGCTTAACTTTCGTTCTCGTTTCTCGTTTGAGGGATCATACCCGGGATCTTATTACTTGGGTTTCCTTAACCTTTCTCAATACATTATAATCCTTTTATGATCCTCTCTTATAATCCTTTAATTTAAATCCTTTTTATCATGTTACCTTATACTCAATTCTTTCCGTATCTAGTGGATTTCCGGGAAAAAATCAAAGTGTTCGGAATTGGATTCTGACGATCTTTACATACACTTATATACCATATAGAGTACTAATAAAATCTCAGAATATCAATAACAGAACCCCTACATAGTGTGGCATGAAAAGTTTTCCCATTCAGCATAATCAGCAAAAACACTATTCATAAGGGTTACAAAAAAAAAGTTCAAAATTTTGGGGTTATTACACTCCTTCTTTCTTAATGGCAACCTCCCTGACTATCACATTCGGGGTTTGCCCTAAATCTTATTCCTCGAGCTATGGATTTCATCTAAGATCCACTCCTTAAGCTCTTAAATGTTTGGAACCCAAATTTTGTAGGAATACCTCGTTATTCCCTTATCATCTTTCTTGGTATTAATCTCTTCTCCAGTCATTGACTCTCTGCCTTCATTCATCACTTTTTCTTGGCACAATATGATCTTTTTCGATAATTCGGGCTGTATTGCAATCTCAAACAGCGTTTCGGTACCGGCTCCGGTTACCTTCACTTCTATTTCCATTTTCTTAAAATCTCTTATCAACTCTCCCAAAGACATTTTCATTTTGAGTCTCTCCTTTATACTAAGGGCATTAGCTACCATTTTGGCTTTCCCTGGATGATAAAGAATCTCATAATCGTAATCCTTGATTAGCTCTAACCACCTCCTTGGGCGCATGTTGAGCTCTTTCTGCGTGAAAATGCACTAGAGCACTTATGGCTTGTGTAAATCTCGCACTTCTCTCCATACAAGTAGTGCCTCCAATCTTTAGGGCAAAACTATTGCCACGAGCCCAAGCTCATGGGTGGGGATATCGAATTTTACATTCCCTTAATTGTCTTGATGCGTACGCGATTACCTTTTTGTGTTGTATAAGAAGCACCGTAATTCCTTATGCGAAGCGTCACTACAAATCACAAAATCTCCTTTTCCATCCGGAAATGCCAACATAGGAGCCGTCACCAACCTTTGCTTCAATTCTTGAAAGCTGTTCTCGCATTTCTCTGTCCATTCGAACTACTCAGTCTTATGAGTAAGCCGCGTTAAAGGGGCTACTATCTTTACGAACTTGAACGAACCTCCGGTAGTGACCGACCAATCCTACCTCAGTGGCCCTTATTCATTCTTATCAGGATCCCCCACGGGATCCTCCTCAGCAAAAATCCCTTCTAGGACAACATCCTCAACCGCTACATCCTCAATATGAACATCATCTGATCCCTCGTTAGGACACTCTATCGGATCCACAATCTGATCTCCAATACCTAATAAAATATCATCGCGTTATTGCTCCTCAACCTCAGGGTTCGGAGTCCCGCTACCATATACGATAACGAACTACGCCTTTATCACTATATTTATAAGGGTTCCCCTAAGGGTTTTAACTGTCAGTAATACGTTAGGTAGTCCGACTATGAACTTGGCAAGAGTTCTTATTTATCTTAGTGAACTTATTATTTTAACGTCACTTCATCTCTGAGGTTTATAACGCTTGGCTCTGATACCATTTCTGTAACACCCCCAAATCCAGGGTCGGGGATCCGGGTTGTCACGAGTTCCATTTCCCTTAATAACACCTAATTCTTAATAAACAATCATCTACTGCGTACTGTGACCCCATAATATACACACACACCACAAGTTATAGTCTCAGAGATGAATACCAAAAAATAACACAAGTACATTTTATTCCACAATTATAAGTCATTACACCTCAAAAGGGTTTCTGAATAAATTTACATATTATTTGCCATTATTACAATTCATAAATGTACATAAGGCTGGTACAATAAAAGTTGAAAGCCTAGCCTATTGGTAGTTCCTACCTCAGCTACAACGGCATCAACGCCTACAGGAAACTGCGGAACGTTTTCTATCCGCTCACGAATTGGGAGCTTGGTCCTTTTCATCATGTCTAACTGTTGTTGTGTGATGAAAGAAGAAAGCAAGGGTGAGCAACAAGCCCACCGAAATAATATGTATAATAATTAACAATATATGAGCATTCTCATAGTACTTATGAAAGTCTTGGTCAAGAAGAAATGAACCAAGTTTGATATCTTAACGCGACGAAGTCGCAAAATATTCAGTATATATACTTATATACTTTTCAAAATCTTTGAAATCCTCTGCCATGTATAATATACACAGAGTTCTAATTTATAACTGTATAAAAATATCGTTGCAAGGTGATCTTATATATCTAACCTTGTCTCAACGTTTTTCTGAAAATCTTTGTCATGCATAAGATAATCATTAACCAGATATAAGTTGAAAAGATGAAGTTACAAGATACCCCAATATACGTATATCTTTTCCAAATACTACTTGAAATACCACCGTTCAAGGTATAATCCGTTTCAAAAGTTCAACACATAGATGAGACTACAAGATAAGATTTGAATAGATTAGGTCCTTGAAATATCATTATAAATAATGAAGTTACGAGATACTTCATTAAGTCCCGATATATATATATATATCCATATATATCTCTCATACATTTCCTGAAAACCTCTGTCATGTAAAGTATGAACAGAGTTGCAATATCCAATGAATTTTGGAAAGAAAAGAATTTTGGCGTAAACCTGATATCTTGCTGATCAGGCAAAGATACCAATAAGTAACCTTTTCTACTAGTAGATGGATGAATCCCCCACCGGTCATCACCCTGGTCGTCTTAGGACCTTGTGCTGGACCAGCCACTTACACTTTGATAGACCGTACCCCGGCCTGTCGCTTATGCCGACTCAATTAGATGGACTTACTTCCCGAACGTTGGGTAAGTAATCAATTCATTTATCAAAACAGCAACCTCGTTGCGAATATAAAATACACCACAGAGTCGGATCCCTCAATTTTTAAGCGAGTATTTAAATCCCCTTCGAAAGGAAGATCTTAAATTTGAAAATGAGTTTTTGGATCCGCTCTAACTTTTAAAATCATTTTGAAGACTCGAAAACATTTTTAAGAATGTTTGGAGTAATGCTGATTTAATGAAATAAATCAGTCCCGATATATTAGAAAATATCTGAATATTATTATTTAAATAATATTCCCATAAGGATAATCCTTATAAAAATAATTGAAGTAGAAGTTTTAAAACTTATACTTGAAATGAATAATAAATAACCAAAGATATACTTATACGAAAGTACGATCTTTATTTGAATAATCGAAAATAAGTTTGATTATCGAAAAATTATTCTTTAATAAAATAAAGAATATTATTTAATAAAAAAGCGGAGTCATAAGTCCTCGAATGAATATTCAAAATAATATTCATTTAATAAAATAAGCGGAGTCATAAGTCCTCGAATGAATATTCAAAATAATATTCATTAAATAAAATAAAGTTATCGAATAAACCTTATTCGATTAATAGTTTTGAAAACTATATCTATATATATATAAATATATATATATATATTATACTCGGGAACATCGACTCCCGGTTTAGAAAATGTTCACCTTTGGGTCCCCTATACTAAGGGTATACGCAACTACTGCTTATCTCTAGCATAGGTATTATGCAACTTATAAGCATTTGAATCAACAAAGAGATATCAAGATTACGAAACAGACATGCATATATACCATATCAGCATGCTCCAATATATCGCAAGATTTGCTAATAACAATCATGCACTTATCACAAGATAATGCATATACATATATTTACATCACAACAACAGTATAACGGGTAGAAAACTTGCCTGAGCGACTGGGGGTGGTAAAAGTCCTGGGATAAGTCTGGTAACTTATAAACAACATATAAGTTGGAATTAAACCAAAGTCGCTTAAGAATCTATATTTTAACCAATTAGACCCTAACGTTCGCTTTCGCGCTTAACGATTAACTTAAGTCGTTCGAGTACCCTCGGCTCCACCATTTTTAATAAATTAACCATTAGGAATTTTATGGCGATTCTTTCGCGATTACCCTACCAACTGCCTAATCCACTTTACATAATTGTTTCATATTCCAATTAGTCATTTAAGGGCCTTAACCAAGGTTTCAAAGTAAGGCGAGGGGTAATGGTTCGGTCACGAAATGTCGTTACTTAAAACGGCCGTTTCTCCTAAACCGTACATCGGATTTAAGCAAACCACATATCAAAACGAAGCTCGTAACATGAACTATCTAATCATGGCAATGGCCAAAACCTAACAGTGAGTTTACGGGTCCTGATGTTAAGAACAAAAGCAGTCTAAGGTAAATCGGGCATTACGACGGCTATGTTTACGCGATTACCAAATTTGTACAACTCCAAATCTATCCACAATCAATCCCACAATCATTACTACAACCAAACTCCATCCATACTCTACTACAACAGCCCCAACATCTTAAGATTTCCAATTTATACTACTCTCAATCATGAACTAAAAGCTTATACTTAAGTTTCATTAACTATAAACAAGATTCAATCATCCAAATTGCTACAAACCCAACCAAACTTTAAACACACAAGCATCATGCTTCTCATGAACTATATTAATCAAAACCGCTCCTAAATATTCAAAGTAAAACTAGGGTTTGAAGTTTTATACCTTCCTTGAAGCGTTTAATCCATGAAAGATCCTTGGAATGCCCATGGAAGCCTTTATCTATGCTTAAGCTACCTTGACCTTACAAATAAAATCAAGAATTAAAAATTTGTTCTTGAAAGTTACTATTCACCCTAAACTAAAATGATTTGTTTGAGATAGAAAACCTTTGATTCAAGCACTCAAACTACTTGCTCTTCTTAGTTATGAAATATAGGATCCAAAGAAACAAACCTCTTGAATTATGATTGAGTGGAGCTTGGGTTTGGAAATTTTTCTTCTTGTTTTTCTTCAAAAAACCGTGAGCAAGGAGATGGGGGGAAGAGAAATGAATGTGTTTGCTTGGTTGCTTTGTTTTTGTTGTTAATTAATCTTTTACCATGGTAAAATTTGTGTGGCTTATAATCAACCAACAATTCCTTCCCATTGTATCATGCTTATGTCATCCTCTTATGTCATCTTCCCACACTTGTCTTCTTCTTGTTGGTGTGATGACATCATCATCACTAACCTCTTTGATTAACTCCTAATTACTTGGCTAATGACCGCTGATCTGTTATACGGTTCGCTTAACTTTCGTTTTCGTTTATTGTTTGAGGGATCATACCCGGGATCTTATTACTTGGGTTTGCTTAACCTTTCTCAATACATTATATTCCTTTTATGATCCTCTCTTATAATCCTTGAATTTAAATCCTTTTTATCCTGTTACCTTATACTCAATTCTTTCGGTATCTGGTGGATTTTCGGGAAAAATCAAAGTGTTCGAATTTGGATTCTGACGATCTTTACATACACTTATATACCATATAGAGTACTAATAAGATTTCAGAATAACAATAAAAGAACCCCTACAAAGTGGGGTATGAAAAGTTTTCTTATTCAGCATAATTAGCAAAATCACTATTCATAAGGGTTACAAAAAGTCCAAAATTTTGGGGTTATTACACCAAGGACCAGGGAAAATCACGATGCGATTTGGGTTATTATCGACAGATTAACGAAGTCATCACATTTTCTTCCAATCAACGAAAGGTTTTCGCTTGACAAGTTATTGCACCTATATCTCAAGGAAATAGTAATGCGTCATGGAATACCAGTGTCTATAGTATCGGATCGAGATCCCCGTTTTAATTCAAGATTTTGGAGACAATTCCAGGAATGTCTAGGAACCAAGTTAAATATGAGTACCGCTTGTCATCCATAAACGAACGGGCAAAGTGAAAGGACTATTCAGACAAGTGAGGATATGTTACGTGTTTGCGCAATAGATTTTGAAGGCAATTGGGATGAGCACTTACCACTAGTAGAATTCTCTTACAACAATAGCTACCATATGAGTATCGGAATGCCACCTTATGAAGCTTTATATGGAATAAAATGCAGATCACCTACATATTGGGATGAAGTTAAAGAACGCAAGATTCTAGGTCCAGAATTAATTCAGCAGACCAAGGAAAAGGTAGAACTCATTCGAAAATGACTCGAAGCAGCACAGAATCGACAGCATAAATTGTAATATATAATAGATGATGTCAAAGATTACTGATGCTGACAATGTCATTAGCAATCAGTCAAGCTTGGGGCCAACCCTAAGATTAGTTGTTTTGTAACCTTAATCTGTAATTTATACTTGTAACACTTAATGTCTGTAAAATGTAAATGGAGCAGATTGGAGCATTTTTCTCTAAACAGTGTCAAACCTAAGAATTCTATCTGGAAGAAGATCAAGAAGGTCATGCCTCAGAAGAATTATAAAGAAGCATGGAGTTGAATAAATCTGTTTGGTGAAAAACATTCTAAGTCAAGATCTCTACAAGTCACAAAATTAGTGTTATAGAGAAGTCATTCGAGAACTCAGAAAGACCTATCGAGAACTCAGAAAGACCTATCGAGAACTCATGAATTGTCTATCGAGAACTCAGGAAATGCTACTGGAGATATCGATAAGTCAGATACCCATTCGAGAACTCAGAGATATCGACAAGTATACATTCATTAGAGAATTCTGAGTTATCGATAAGCCAAAGTCCATTAGAGAACTCTGAGTTATCGATAAACCAAAATTCACTAGAGAACTCACAGTAGTCGATAAGTCAAGTCAACAATGAAGTTTTAGAGATATCGACAAGCCATCATGCCTATTGATAAGTGGCATTTTATACCACTTAGAACGTCTTAAAATGGCTTAAATTGGTGTCTTAAAGTCAAGTATTTTGTGTATTTGATGCGTTTTTCTAGTGTTTATGCATTTCAGGGTATTAGTTGCATTTCGGAGGAGGAATCATCAAGAATAAGCCTTGGCATGTGTTCACCATTGCGAGAGGAAAAGAATGGGCAGATTACGGTGAAGAAATGGAGCAAACATGGAATTTTTCCAGAAGGGTCCTGCACGCCCGCGCAGCAATGCTGAGCGGCCGCGCAGCAGCCTTGCGCGCCCGCGCAGAAATGCTGAGCGGCCGCGCAAGGTCGGGGAAAAAGATATATTATTTTAGACTTCTATTTCTGTTTGGCTTCCAACTTCTATGTAATCTGAATTTTATGGGACTATTATATAGGTATATTTGAGACGTTTTCATAGAGTATTAAGAGGAGATTATGTTTTAGATTATGTTTTGCAAGAAGCGAAGGAGATAAGGAAGAAGACCGATTTAGCACACAGCAACGAAGAGGAAGCATATATTCTTGTGATTCTTGTTTTGTTGTAACGTTGGATGCTAGTTTTCTTGCTTTGACTTATTTACTCTTGTGACGTACTCTGTTTTAATATAATCAGTTTAGTTATTATTTTCTTGTGTTTGTTTATCATGATTTCATATGAACCCATGATGGTGATAAGTTCTATTATGGGCTAATCGTGATCATGGGGTTGCAACGGATTTATTATGGAATTCTTTAGTTAATTGTTTAATACTTTAGTATGTGATGATTGCATGATATCTAGTATTGGTTGTGCGTATTCGTCTTATGTGCGTCGCGAACATATAAGATAGGGTGTTAATCTCTTGTGAAGCGACGGTGGATCTTGAGATTTAGAACTTGCCATGCTAGCATAGGTTCATGTACGTTGTGCATGATTAATGGGTAACTCTAACAGTTTTATTTGCCCTATGTAATCAAAAAGGGATAACTTGTGCTTAAATCGTTGTGTTGTCAATTTTCGTAGACATATAGGAACTCAACATAATTGATGACTATTCAACTTCTATCTTAATTGTGGATGTTTGGTAGAATGGTATTAGTACAATGAAAGTTGGCTTTTATCAGTTTTGTGTTATTCGATTAATATCATCACTGTCACATGCTAAAGGTAATAACTATGGCTATAGAAGGAAGTAATAATGAAGTTGTGATCTCATGAGTGTTTTATTATTAATAAATTGAAGTGTTAGTTAAGTGGTTAATTAAGTAGTTAATTATAGTTAATATTTAATCAACAATTTTAAGTGTTATTATCTTAACATTGAGAAGTAGTCATACATTGGTGAGTGAGTTAAATTAGTCAATAAATTAGTCTGAGTCTCTGAGGGAACGAACTAGAAAGTATTCTATATTACTTGCGAACGTGTATACTTGCGTGAATATTAGTGCGTAATTTCGCCCTAACAAGTTTTTGGCGCCGCTGCCGGGGACTCGGCGTATTTGTTTAGTTTATGTACTTACCATCATTGGTCATTAGGACTCAGTGATTAGGACGTAGTAGTTAATTACTCTTTTCGGTTGTGTTTCAGGTACTTTAGCAAACGTTTATGCAAACTCGTTCTCGTGCTCGCAAGAGGACCTTAGATACAGCTGAGGAGAAAGACGAAGTTCTTGATACACCGGAGAAGTTAGATTTTGAGGATTCGGATTCAGGAACTGAGCAGAAAGAACCAGTAAACATGGGAGATCGTATTGTTCAAGCTGATCCAGCTCTTATGGATTTTTCTCGGCCTAAAATTGATGACATTCAGTCAAGCATCCTTCATCCGGCTATTCAAGCTAACACCTTTGAAATCAAGCCGGGCACTATTCAGATGGTGCAGAATTCTGTTTCTTTTGGAGGAGCGGCAACTGAAGACCCCAACATGCACATAAGGAATTTTGTCGAGATCTGCAGCACTTTTAAGTATAATGGCGTGACTAATGAGGCTATCAAGTTGAGGGTCTTCCCATTCTCACTGAGGGATAAAGCTAAAGACTGGTTACATTCTGAACCAGCGGGGTCAATCACTACGTGGCAAGATCTTGCACAAAAGTTTCTGGTGAAGTTTTATCCAATGGCAAAGACTGCTGCTATGAGGAGTGCTCTTACTCAATTTGCGCAGCAACCTACAGAATCTATGTGCGAGGCTTGGGAACGCTACAAGGAAATGTTGAGAAAATGTCCACATCATGGAATGCCGGATTGGATGGTAATCACTGGTTTTTATAATGGTTTGGGGGCCCAATCTCGGCCCATGCTCGATGCAGCAGCTGGAGGCGCCTTATGGGCTAAAAGCTATACTGAGGCGTATAATCTTATCGAGACGATGGCTGCAAATGAGCATCAAAACCCAACTCAGAGGATGACGTCAGGCAAGGTAGCAGGTATTCTGGAAGTTGATGCAGCCACCGTTATTGCAGCCCAGCTCCAAGCGCTATCAATGAAGGTTGATTCTTTGGCTACGTATGGAGTTAATCAAATAGCTATGGTTTGTGAGCTTTGTGCAGGTTCTCATGCTACGAATCAGTGTTCTCTTGTCAACGAATCTGTTCAGTATGTGAATAATTATCAGCGACAACAGCAGCCTGTGCCAGCGACCTATCATACTAACAACAGAAATCATCCAAATTTCAGCTGGGGGAATAATCAGAATGCTATTCAGCCACCATATCAGCAAGGAGTAAGTAAACAGTTTAACCCACCTGGATTCCAGCAACCACAGCAGTATGCTACAAGGCAATCATATCCTCAACAGGGAAGTGCAGCTGCACCTACTAGTGCTGATTTTGAGGAACTTAAGCTGTTGTGCAAGAGTCAGGCGGTTTCTATCAAGACCTTGGAAAATCAAATTGGTCAATTAGCCAATGCAGTGCTCAATCGTCAACCTGGCACTCTTCCAAGTGACACGGAAGTACCAAGCAGGAAGGAAGCTAAAGAGCAAGTCAAGACTATTACCTTAAGGTCTGGAAAAGTAGCTGATGCTGAAAAGGCAAAAGAAGTCAAAGCTGAAGTTAGAGATGAAGAATTTAAGCAAAAGGAGAAAGCGGCGGAACCAAGGAAGACTACTGTTGAACACACTCTGCCTGAGGCTAATACAGGGGAGAGACAGCTCTATCCTCCACCACCTTTTCCTAAGAGATTGCAGCAACAAAAGCTGGATAGACAGTTCGGGAAGTTTCTGGAGGTGTTCAAGAAACTTCACATCAATATGCCTTTCGCTGAGGCTCTGGAACAAATGCCTAGTTATGCGAAGTTTATGAAGACCATTCTTTCAAGGAAGGTGAAACTGGATGACCTTGAAACCGTTGCTCTCACGGAAGAATGCAGCGCTGTTCTGCAGCAAAAGTTACCACCAAAACTGAAAGATCCAGGAAGCTTCACCATTCCTTGCACCATTGGCAATCTAACTTTTGACAAGTGCCTTTGTGATTTGGGAGCAAGCATTAATCTGATGCCCTTGTCGATCTTTAAAAAGCTGGATCTGCCTGATCCAAAACCCACATACATGTCACTACAATTGGCTGACCGTTCCATTACTTACCCAAGGGGCATAGTTGAGGATGTGCTTGTCAAGGTGGATAAGCTCTTCTTTCCTGCAGATTTTGTTATTCTGGATTTTGAGGAAGATAAGAAGATTCCCATAATCTTGGGGAGGCCTTTCTTGGCTACTGGCCGTACCTTTATAGATATGCAAAAAGGGGAACTTACTATGCGGGTCCAAGATCAGGATGTGACCTTCAACGTATTCAAGGCAATGAAATTCCCTACAGAAGATGAGGAGTGCTTAAAAGTGGATGTGATTGATTCTGCGGTTACTTCGGAACTCGATCACATGCTAATGTCTGATGCATTGGAAAAGGCCTTAGTGGGGGATTTTGACAGCGATGATGAAGATAGCAACGAGCAATTACAATATCTGAACGCTTCTCCATGGAAGCGAAAGCTCGACATACCATTTGAATCTCTTGGTACTTTTGACCTTAAGAATGCTGAAGGGAAGCTCAAACCATCAATAGAGGAAGCACCTACCTTGGAGCTTAAACCATTACCTGAACACTTGAGGTATACTTTTTTAGGTGATTTATCTACGTTACCTGTTATTATTTCAACTGACCTTTCAGGTAGTGAGGAAGATAAGCTCTTAAGGATTTTGAGATAATTCAAATCGGCTATAGGATGGACCATAGCAGACATCAAGGGGATAAGTCCTTCATATTGTATGCATAAAATTCTGCTAGAGGAAGGAAGTAGGCCAACTATGGAACAGCAACGAAGACTGAATCCCATCATGAAGGAGGTGGTGAAGAAAGAAATTCTGAAATGGCTAGATGCAGGCATCATTTATCCTATTTCTGACAGCTCGTGGGTGAGCCCTGTACAATGTGTTCCTAAGAAAGGAGGTATCACTGTGGTCGCAAATGAAAAGAATGAGCTCATCCCTACTCGAACAGTTACAGGATGGAGAGTATGCATGGATTATAGGAAATTGAACAAAGCCACAAGAAAGGATCACTTTCCTATTCCATTTATTGATCAAATGCTTGACAGATTGGCGGGACATGAGTATTTTTGTCTTCTGGATGGTTATTCCGGGTATAATCAGATTTGTATTGCACCAGTGGATCAGGAAAAGACTACCTTCACTTGTCCATTTGGCACATTTGCTTTTCGTAGAGTTTTGTTTGGGTTATGTGGCACCCCGGCCACCTTTCAGAGATGTATGATGGCTATATTCTCTGACATGATTGGAAATAACGTCGAAGTGTTCATGGATGACTTCTCCGTCTTTGGACACTCATATGATGAATGTTTAAATAATCTGCGCGCCATACTCAAAAGATGCGTGGAAACTAATTTGGTGCTTAATTGGGAGAAATGTCATTTTATGATGCGTGAAGGCATTATCCTTGGGCATAAGGTCTCTAGCAAAGGTCTGGAGGTGGACAAGGCCAAGGTGGGAGTCATTGAAAATCTTCCCCCACCTAATTTGGTGAAAGGAATCCGTAGTTTTCTCGGTCATGCGGGTTTTTATCGGCGATTCATCAAGGACTTTTCAAAGATATCTAAGCCGTTGTGCAATTTACTTGAGAAAGATGTGCCTTTCAAATTTGATGATGAATGTTTGGCAGCATTCGAGACTCTCAAGGAGAGTTTGATCACGGCACCAGTTATTACAGCACCAGATTGGACAGAACTGTTTGAGATGATGTGTGATGCGAGTGATTATGCGGTAGGTGCAGTTCTGGGACAGCGCAAGAAAAATCTCTTCCATGTGGTCTACTATGCGAGTAAGACTTTAAATGGGGCCCAATTGAACTACACCACTACTGAGAAGGAGCTTTTGGCTATAGTCTTTGGCTTTGAGAAATTTTGATCTTATCTGCTTGGTACGAAAGTGACAGTATTCACTGATCATGCAGCTATTCGCTATCTGGTTTCTAAGAAGGATTCGAAGCCGAGACTCATTCATTGGGTGCTTTTACTTCAAGAATTTGAGTTAGAGATCAAAGATAGAAAAGGTACTGAGAATCAAGTAGCTGACCATCTCTCTAGGTTGGAGAATCCCGATTCTACTTCACAAGATAGGACGTTAATCAATGAATCTTTTCCGGATGAGCAGTTGTTTGCAATTCAGGAGGAAGAACCATGGTTTGCAGATATTGTAAACTATCTTGTCAGTAATATAATGCCTCTTAATTTGACATCCGCGCAAAAGAAGAAGTTTCTGCATGAGGTGAAGTGGTATATGTGGGATGAACCATATTTGTTTAGACAGGGAGCTGACCAGATCATCAGGAGATGTATCCCGTACTGTGAGACGGAGGGGATATTACGAGACTGCCATTCCACGGTTTATGGTGGACACTATGGAGGTGAGAAGACGGCAGCTCGTATTCTGCAAGTAAGTTTTTTCTGGCCTACCTTGTTCAAGGATGCTCATCAGTTTGTTTTAAGGTGTGATCGTTGCCAAAGAGTGGGAAATTTGTCAAGGAAGGATGAGATGCCATTAAATGTGATGCTTGAAGTCGAGGTCTTTGATGTATGGGGAATCGATTTCATGGGGCCTTTTATCTCATCTTGCAATAATCAGTACATCTTGCTGGCAGTTGATTATATCTCAAAATGGGTCGAAGTTAAAGCTTTACCGACAAATGATGCAAAGGCAGTGCTAAATTTTCTTCATAAGCAAATTTTCACAAGGTTTGGAACACCTCGGGTAATCATAAGTGATGAAGGATCGCATTTTTGCAACCGTAAGTTCACTTCTATGATGCAGCGTTATAATGTGAATCATCGAGTAGCTACTGCCTATCATCCGCAAACAAATGGTCAAGCGGAAGTGTCTAACAGAGAGATAAAGCGCATTCTAGAGAAGGTTGTTTGTCCGTCAAGGAAGGATTGGTCTTTAAAGCTCGATGAAGTTGTTTGGGCTTACAGAACAGCATACAAAACTCCACTTGGGATGTCACCGTTTCAGTTGGTGTACGGTAAGGGATGTCATCTACCGGCGGAGCTTGAGCATAAGGCCTACTGGGCATTGAAGAAATTGAACCTGGATTTAGATGCAGCTGGTAAGAAAAGAATGCTTCAGCTTAATGATCTTGATGAATTTCGACTTCAAGCGTACGAGAATAACAAAATGTATAAGGAAAAGGTGAAGAGGTGGCACGATAGGAAGCTACATCCTAAGTTATTTGTGCCAGGGCAACAAGTTCTGTTATTCAACTCTGGGCTCCGACTTTTTCCTGGGAAGTTGAAATCAAGGTGGTCTGGACCTTTTATTGTCAAAACTTTGTTTCCACATGGAGCGGTGGAAATTTTTGAGAATGATTCGGACCAAGCATTCAAGGTTAACGGTCAGCGGTTGAAACACTACTATGGGGACATGGCAAATCGAGAGGTGGTTAGTGCCATGTTGTTGACTATGTGAGAAAGGTACGGAACGTCAAGCTAATGATGAAAAAGAAGCGCTGCGTGGGAGGCAACCCATGAATTGTTGTTACAGGAACCTTTAGAAGTTAATAACCTATCCAAAAACACAAAAAAAATCAGAAAACAGGGGCTGAAAAAAAAAATTCCAGAGACCCTCTGCGCGCCCGCGCAGCTATGCTGAGCGGCCGCACAGCTTGCTGCGCGCCCGCGCAGAAATGCTGAGCGGCCGCGCAGAAATGCTGAGCGGCCGCGCAGGGGTCGAGTTCCAGAAAATTTTTTACAGTTCAGAAAAAAAAAATAATAATAAAATAAAAACACAAAAAACCATCACAGCCCATAAACCCACGAATTCTTTTCCCATTACCCCATGATTTTATCCCTCAACCCCACTCCTAATCTAATTTAACCTACTCCACACCCTATATATACATACACCTATCCTACATATCTCCCACAAACTTCCTACACTTAAACCCTCTCATAAATATCAAAAATCAGTTCTTACACACTTTTATTCACAAATCAATGGCACCCAAGAGAGCACGCACTATTGACAGCAGCAGCACAGTTCCAACTGATGATTCATCAAGGGGTACTGCTGCAAGGCCTCGGTTAACTGACAGAGCTGCGGAGGAGGAGTACACTAGGCTGTTGGGGAAGCCGATTCTGAAGGAGAGGGGGTTTTTACCATCAGGGAGGGATGGTGAGTTGTTGCCCATGATTGCAGAGAAGGGGTGGATAGCTTTTTGTGAGTCACCCGAAGCAGTACCGATGAGTGTTGTTCGCGAGTTCTACGCGAACGCGAAGGCTGAAAAGAATAGGTTTTCTGTAGTTCGTGGGCTGACGGTTGATTATCATCCTGCGGCGATTCGCCGTGTGATTGGACAGCGAGAGAGGAAGCCCGAGGAGGAGAACTGGAATGAAAAGACTGCTGAGGACTTTGACTTGGATTTGATTTGTGCGACTCTCTGTCGACCGGGCACAGTTTGGAACCGCAGTCCAGCCAATAATGAGTATTGTCACTTTCCGGCGATCGCCATGAACAGGTATGCCCGTGCATGGAATGCATTTATATGTGCTAATATTTTGCCTTCTTCACATGCACACGAGGTCACAGTTGAGAGAGCACAGCTGTTGTGGGGAATTCTGAATGAGGAATACTATGTGGACCTTGGTGAGTTTATCTACCAAGGAATTCTGAAGTTTTTGAGGGGAGCAAAGCATATGAACATCCCTTATGCATCCACGGTTACAAAGCTATGCCGAGCAGTAGGAGTGAACTGGCCGGCTCATGAGCAGTTGCAGTTGCCAGCAGCTCCGATAGATTCTGGCACTCTGAATGGGATGCAGGAGTGGACCGGTGGTGAGCCTGAGGAGCATGGGCTGGGTTATCGTCTTCCAGGAGGGCGTCCAGCACGAGGTGCTACTATGGCCAGGCCAGGGCGTGGTGAGGCTAGTTCTTTGAGAGCTCAGGAGGGTGCTGGGATGGGTGATGCCCAGTATAGGAGGCTTTCACGGCGGATGGATGCCATGTATGAGACGCAGAGCAGGTTTGCTCAGAAGCTCACCCTTGCGTTAGGGACTGCTTTTCGAGGCCTTGGAGCTGATATCCAGTGGCCAGTTTTTGGTGAGGACTCTGCATACCCGCCGCCTGATACTCCACCCACTGAGGGTGATGATGATGATGACTCCGAGTAGGTATACCCTGTGTTCCTTTCTACTACCTTCACTGGGGACAGTGAAGATTTTAAGTTTGGGGGTGGTAGTTAAGGAATATTTTGTGTGTGTCATATAGCTGCATATTCATGATAGTTAGTTCATATAGTTGCATAATTTTTGCCACATAGTTTTTTTATATATAGCTTTATTTGTTTGTCATATCATATAGCTCATGCATATACCATGATCCCTTTTGCAATGATTTATCGACTGACTTGTGATATTGATGCGAGTGTAGTGATAGCATTAAAGTGATATTAAGTTGTGTAGGTTGATATGCATGCTAGAAGCACTTGTATTGTCACTAAGTCTTAGAGAATGCTTAAGGACTAGATTGTTGTTATGATCTGATTATTTTCGAGGATAATCTATTTATTATGCTTAGAATTTGATAATAGGTTCTTAGTGGTAAAGGCATGAAAAAGAAAAAAAATGGAGTAAAAATGGAATTTGTTGCTAGTTGTGGCTAGGCGTCAAATGGCTAGTAGCCGGCTCGCATGTTATGCGAGTAGTCTAGGGTTGAGCAAGATGGAGCGAAACGCACTTGCTCAGAAAAAATAAAAAAAAAAAAAAAAAATTTTGCATAATTGATCAAGAGTGGGCTCTTTGGTATTCGAGTTATTAAGTTCTTAGGGGACTTTGTGCCTAGTGACCTAAGGCTTTTAGAGTCTGGGATCCGCTAACCTAACGCTCGTTACATGGATACCATTGTATAAGTCTTTTGTGGACCTCACTCATTGCACGGTCAAATAAGCATTTGAGTTGTAAATAAAAAGCACGATTCCGTAGTAAGCTCCAGAGTTCTTGTAGTGTTGTATATCACTTTGTGCCTAGAATTTTTATTCTTTGTATAATCGTAGGATTGCCTTGAGGATAGTCTAGTCATAGTAATTGGTCTAGTTCCAAAGCATATCTGTTAAGCATTTGCACACACCACGTTTCTGGCGGTATGTCCGTTTGCATGAGTTTATTGATCTTTAGTATCTAACTGCATTTGTTGAGATGTGACAATTTGGTTGGTTAATTGTAGTAAGGGGGATCGTTGCATTTTCATATATATTGCATTCATGCATATTTTTATTTGTTTTTGAGTCTGTGACGCTTGAGGACAAGCATCGATTTAAGTTTGGGGGTGTGATAAGTGGCATTTTATACCACTTAGAACGTCTTAAAATGGCTTAAATTGGTGTCTTAAAGTCAAGTATTTTGTGTATTTGATGCGTTTTTCTAGTGTTTATGCATTTCAGGGTATTAGTTGCATTTCGGAGGAGGAATCATCAAGAATAAGCCTTGGCATGTGTTCACCATTGCGAGAGGAAAAGAATGGGTAGATTACGGCGAAGAAACGGAGCAAACATGGAATTTTTCCAGAAGGGTCCTGCGCGCCCACGCAGCAATGCTGAGCGGCCGCGCAGCAGCCTTGCGCGCCCGCGCAGAAATGCTGAGCGGCCGCACAAGGTCGGGGAAAAAGATATATTATTTTAGACTTCTATTTCTGTTTGGCTTCCAACTTCTATGTAATCTGAGTTTTATGGGACTATTATATAGGTATCTTTGAGACATTTTCATAGAGTATTAAGAGGAGATTATGTTTTAGATTGTGTTTTGCAAGAAGCGAAGGAGATAAGGAAGAAGACCGATTTAGCACACAGGAACGAAGAGGAAGCATATATTCTTGTGATTCTTGTTTCGTTATAACGTTGGATGCTAGTTTTCTTGCTTTGACTTATTTACTCTTGTGACGTACTCTGTTTTAATATAATCAGTTTAGTTATTATTTTCTTGTGTTTGTTTATCATGATTTCATATGAACCCATGATGGCGATAAGTTCTATTATGGGCTAATCGTGATCATGGGGTTGCAACGGATTTATTATGGAATTCTTTAGTTAATTGTTTAATACTTTAGTATGTGATGATTGCATGATATCTAGTATTGGTTGTGCGTATTCGTCTTATGTGCGTCGCGAACATATAAGATAGGGTGTTAATCTCTTGTGAAGCGACGGTGGATCTTGAGATTTAGAACTTGCCATGCTAGCATAGGTTCATGTACGTTGTGCATGATTAGTGGGTAACTCTAACAGTTTTATTTGCCCTATGTAATCAAAAAGGGATAACTTGTGCTTAAATCGTTGTGTCGTCAATTTCTGTAGACATATAGGAACTCAACATAATTGATGACTATTCAACTTCTATCTTAATTGTGGATGTTTGGTAGAATGGTATTAGTACAATGAAAGTTGGCTTTTATCAGTTTTGTGTTATTCGATTAATATCATCACTGTCACATGCTAAAGGTAATAAATATGGCTATAGAAGGAAGTAATAATGAAGTTGTGATCTCATGAGTGTTTTATTATTAATAAATTGAAGTGTTAGTTAAGTGGTTAATTAAGTAGTTAATTATAGTTAATATTTAATCAACAATTTTAAGTGTTATTATCTTAACATTGAGAAGTAGTCATACATTGGTGAGTGAGTTAAATTAGACAATAAATTAGTCTGAGTCTCTGAGGGAACGAACTAGAAAGTATTCTATATTACTTGCGAACACGTATACTTGCGTGAATATTAGTGCGTAATTTCGCCCTAACACCTATCGAGATGTCGAGTTCTCTACAGCTTAATTGGAGATCTCGAAGTGAAGAAATTTCTCTAAGTACAGAATTATAGAACAGTTCAATATCCAAGGTTGTAAATCGACAAACAATTCACACAGCTGAATTGACAAGTCTACAAAAAGCAACTTGAGAGATGTGCAAGATTAATGATAAAGATTAACTAATAAAGGAAGATTAAAGTGAACACGGAATGCTAAAGATATGCTAAGCCATAAATGGAAGATATGTTTTTATATAAATAGAAATGACAAGTGATAGTTTAGAAAAGCTAATAGCATGTCTTATTACACACTGTGTAAATTAGCAGTTAATTAAGTTATAAAGTTAACACTGGTCCTTAGTCAATAGTAAGAATTCAGATTAGAAATTGTATTCTCTCTCAAGAAAGAAGCTAAGTTCTAAACCAAGAATTTAGAGATTTTGTAGAAAAACACTTCTTGATTTTTAATATAAAATTAATTGAGTTTTGAAGATTATGTTTAACATCTATTCTACAAAATCATTGATAACAACCAACTGCTAAACCCAAAGTCGATTAAAAAAAACCATTTAAGCCAAAACACATTCACCCCCCCCCCTCTGTGTTGTATTCATACCTAACAAGTGGTATCAGAGCAAAATTTGAAAGTAAACAGATTAGATCTTGGAAAAATGAATACATAGAAAATCAGTAGTATCAAGATTCCTCCCTTTGATAAGGCCAACTACACTTTATGGAAAAAGAAAATGTTGTTGTTTATAAGAATGGCCAATCACCTTTACATTCAGATCCTCAAGAATGGGCCCTTCACTCCTATGGTTAGAGTTGAGGAAACCACAGATGGAGACATGGTTATTCCATCTCATTATGCTCCCAAGGATCCCTCTGAGTATACTGAACCTGAAAGAGAGAAAGTTTCCCTAGACAGTGCTTTACAACTGATACTAATTAAGTCACTTGACAATGTAATGTATAATAACATTGTCAATTGTGACACTGCTAAAAAGATCTGGGAAAAGATTGAGATACTCTATGAAGGAACTGAGGAGGTTAGGTCAAATCATAGAAGGATATTGATTTCTCAGTGTGAGGGTTTTATGGCTAAACCAAAGGAAGTTATTACTGATGTGTTTGAAAGGTTTAATAAGCTGATAAATGACTTGCAGCTTCATGATAAATTTTATGATGTTGAAGAAGTGAATTTGAAGTTCTTGCTTACTCTCCCTGATCATTTGGAACAAAAGATCTCTGCAATCAGAGAAGGAAGGGATTTGAGTAGAATCACACTAGAAGTGCTCTATGGGGTTCTGAAAACTTATGAACTTGAAATGATTCAAAAGAAATCATTAGGGGTTGGTCAAGGATATGTAATGGATGGCTCAAGTACACTGATTGTGAATGATGGCCAGACCTCTAATGATGAGCAAAGATCCTAAACTCCAGTAATTTCTACAAGTGAGAAAAGAGTCAATGACACTAAAGAGCAAGTCATACTGGAATTGGATGAAGAAGATGAGTTTTACACTCTTGATGAGCTTGATGAGCTAGACAAATCAATGACTTGGCTAGAAAATTCTCTAACATTAGAGTGAAGAAACCAAGATTTTTCAAGAGCAAAGGACAGTCCTTCAACAAAGACAGCAGCTGGAAAGGAAAAGGGAAGTACACTCCTGATAGAAAAACTGGCTATAAAACTGGATCTGTTGATAGATCAAACATAAGGTGCTTTAACTGTGATGAGTTGGGCCATTTTGCTACAGAATGTAGGAAACCCAAGAAGGCAAAGAAAGACAAAGCCTATCTTGAATTGGAAGCAAAGTATGATGCTTTTCTAAAGAAGCAACAAGGGAAAGCTTATATTGCTGAGGGTAAAAGCTGGGATGATTCAGATAATGATGAAGATTAAGAAGTTGGAAACTATGCACTCATGGCCTTGGAGCAAGGAGATTCTTCATCATCTAAATCACAGGTACCAACTCTTACCACAATTGATTTAAATGTGAGTCAATATAAGGAAACTGTTGAAAAGATGAGCACAGAAATGTTCCACATTCATACAAGCATGATTGCTGCAAATGAGGAAGTTAGCAGATTAAAAAAGATCAATGAAAAACTTGAGAGTGAAAAACAAGAGAATGAATTGTTGCTGGTTGAGCTTGATGCTGCTAAGCAAGAAATTGCATACTTAAAGAACAAATTAAAGTGTGCAAGTGAAATTGAAGCAGTATTGAGAGAAAGGCTGGAGAAGAATGAAGTGAAGCTAAAATCCTTCAAAAATGCTTCTGAATTGATTGGCCAATATAATGAAAAGAACAAGCCATGTGCAAACATTGCCATTGGTCTTGATTATGAGGGTTTGAACAACAAAAAGAAGTATGTCAGCGATAAAGGAAAATCAACTGAAACTGAGA
The DNA here is from genome assembly GCF_009905375.1 of Apium graveolens. NCBI lineage: Eukaryota > Viridiplantae > Streptophyta > Magnoliopsida > Apiales > Apiaceae > Apium > Apium graveolens. Next base: position 126,221,852 of record NC_133657.1, on the reverse strand, counting down.
ATGTCCCAATTATTTTAAAGAAAGTTGAATCACCTTTGTTCAAGGCATGTGAGGTGAACTTCAGTGAAGAAGAGTTGATCATCAAACAGGAGATAGCTGATGAGGACAAGGAAAAGAAAAATGATGAGACAACTCAGTCTTCCATCTCCGTTGAAACAACAAAAGCCAATCAAGAAACTAAGGAGCCTGTGAAGGAGATTAAAGCTGAAGAGGTCAAAAAGAAAAAGAAGAATAGAAATGGAAAGATTGGGATAAACAAAAGCAATAATTTTGCTTATGTTGCATATGCTCCTAGAAAGAGGTGTGAGAATTGTGGATCAATGAATCACCTAACTCATCTTTGTAAAACGATTGTTAGCAATCCACCTGAAGGAGTCTGCAAGTACAATGAAGCTAAGGCTAATGATCCCTATTCATTCTGTGACAAGTTTGACTGCATTCCCTGCAACATGAAAGTGATGAAGAGTTGCCACAAATTGAGAATTGATCTCATAGAATCAAAAATTGGTTCTATATCTGAAAGGGAAAATGCTCAACAGTCTATGAATTCCATTTTATCTGAAAATTCTCATTCTACTTCGGCAAAATCAGTTAACAAGAAGAAAGTGCCCAACACAGCTTGGGTAGCTAAACACACTTAATCCTCATTGTGTGCAGGGCAAAGGAAAGAAGGTCATATGGATCATTGATAGTGGATGTTCCAGGCATATGACAGGTGATAAGGCCCTGCTATCATAATTTGAGGAGATGGCTGGCCCTTTGGTGACCTTTGGAGACAACAACAAAGGATTCACAATGGGATATGGCAAGATTGTTTCTAGAAACGTTGTCATTGAAAATGTAGCATTAGTTGCTGGATTATAAGTAAATCTTCTAAGTGTTAGTCAATTTGCAGACAGAGGTTTTCAAGTTGTTTTCAACAAAGAAGATTGTGCTTTTATTAGCAAAAAGACTGGTGAAATTGCTCTTAAAGGAGTAAGAAAGGGAAGCTTGTTTGTTGCAGACTTAGACTCAACAAATAAGGATGGAGTATGTTGTTTCTACACCAAGGCATCAGAAGAGCAAAGCAAATTGTGGCATAAGAAGCTATCTCACTTGAATTTCAAAGCAATCAACACCTTAGTCAAGAAGGAGCTTGTGAGAGACATGCCCAGTCTGGAATTTGCTCAACTGGAAGTTTGTGAAGCTTGTCATAAAGGAAAAATGAAAAGATCAAGTCACAAGTCAAAATCTGTGAATTCTATAAGTGCACCTCTGTAACTTATTCACATGGACTTGTTTGGGCCAGTAAATGTCGTGTCCATTTCAAGGAACAAATATGCCCTTGTCATGGTTGATGATTTTTCAAGATACACTTGGGTTGAGTTCATGTACTCTAAAGATGAAACTTCAAACATTATAATTGAGCACATCAAGAAAATTGAGAAGCAAGCTGAAGGAAAAGTTAGTGTGAAAAGATTGAGGAGTGATAATGGAACAGAATTCAGAAACTCAATATTAAGTGATTCTGCAAAAGCAAAGGCTTTGTTCAAGAATTTTCAGCAGCTAGAACACCTCAACAGAATGGAGTAGTTGAGAGGAAAAATAAAACATTGGTTGAAGCTGCTAGAACTTTGCTACAAGATGTTCAGTTGCCAACTAGTTTTTGGGAAGAGGCTGTTAATACTGCATGCTACACTCAAAACAGATATCTCATCAACAAAGCTCATGGAAAATCACCTTACTCAATCATGTCTAACAGTAAGCCTACAGTGAAGCATCTACATGTGTTTGGAAGCAAGTGTTATATTCTAAAAGACAACTCTGAATATGTGGAAAAATTTGACTCTAAAGTTTTTAAAGCAATTTTTCTGGGATATTCATTGGAAAGAATAGCCTACAAAGTTTATGTGATTGATCAAAAGAAAATTATGGAAAGCACAGATGTGACTTTTGATGATGACAAGTGTCCAGGCTTGGAATGCATTGATGTAAATGATGCTGAAGCCCTTGCATTTGAGAATCTAACCATTGATAGTGATTCTGATGAGGAAGATGAAGTTGTGGCACAACAAATGACAAATGAAGAGACCTCTGAACAAAATCATGGGAATGAAAGCTCTCTTCAGACACCTGAATTTGATGGCACAAACTCAGGGGGAGAAGGAGAGAATGGAAATGTCAGTCATGGTAATACTGAAGAAAATGATGAAGGCACTAGTCAACAGACACACACTAGAAAGTGGGATAGGAGTCATACAGTAGAAGCTATTATTGGTGATCCCTCAGCTGGTGTGAGAACTAGAAGTGCAACTGCTAATGAATGCCTACATGCATGTTTTCTATCTCAAGTAGAGCCCAAGAAAACTGAAGAAGCCCTATTAGATCCTGATTGGATATGTGCTATGCAGGAGGAGCTGAATCAGTTTGAGAGAAACAAAGTTTAGAAATTAGTCCATGCACCAAAGAACAGAAGCATAATTGGAACTAAGTGGGTGTACAGGAACAAAATGGATGAAAATGGAATTGTTACTAGAAACAAAGCAAGGCTGGTTGCTAAAGGCTACTCACAAGAAGAGGGAATTGACTATGATGAGACTTTTGCTCCTGTTGCAAGACTATAAGCAATAAGAATTTTTCTGGCATTTGCTGCACACTCAAATTTCAAGGTGTATCAAATGGATGTCAAGAGTGCTTTTCTTAATGGTGAACTAGAAGAAGAAGTTTATGTGTAACAGCCACCTGGCTTTGAAAATCCCGAATTTCCTAACTTTGTTTACAAATTACTCGAGGCTTTATATGGATTGAAACATGCACCTAGATCCTGGTATGACACACTGTCAGAATTTCTACTCAAACATGGTTTTACCAGAGGTACCATTTATAAGACTCTCTTCTACAAGAAGCATGGTGAAGATATGATCCTAGTTCAAATCTATGTGGATGATATCATCTTTGGATCTACAAATGAAAAGCTTTGTCAAAGATTCTCTAAGCTAATGCAGAGTGACTATGAAATGAGCATGATGGGAGAATTGAGTTACTTCCTTGGCCTTCAAGTTAGTCAAATAAGTGATGGTATTTTCATCAGCCAAACCAAATATGTGAATGACTTATTGAAGAAATTTGGTATGGTGGATAGCTCACCTACATCTACACCAATGTCTACTGCAACCAAGTTGGATGAAGACAAGAAAGGCAAGAGTGTGGATATTTCAAGCTACAGAGGGATGATTGGATCATTGCTTTATTTGACTGCTAGTAAACCAGACATCATGTTTGCTACTTGTCTATGTGCTAGATTTCAAGCCAATCCAAAAGAATCACATTTGATGGCTGTGAAAAAGATTTTCAGATACTTAAAGGGAACTCCAAACTTGGGATTATGGTATCCTAAGGGAACTGGTTTTGAAGCTGTTGGATACACGATGCAGATTTTGCTGGATGCAAGTTTGATAGGAAAAGTATTAGTGGAAGCTGTCAATTTCTTGGTCATAGACTTGTATCCTGGTATAGTAAGAAACAACAATATGTGTCAACTTCCACAGCTGAGGCTGAATATATAGTTGTTGGAAGTTGTTGTGCTCAGGTGCTATGGATTAGAAATCAGCTAATGGACTATGGTCTAGTGTTACACAAAATTCCTATTATGTGTGACAATACTAGTGCCATATCTATAGTAGCTAATCCAGTTAATCATTCTAGAATAAAGCACATTAATGTTAGGTACCATTTTATCAGGGAACATGCTGCAAATGGTACCATTGAGCTCATTTTTGTTCCAACAGAGAAACAATTAGCTGACATTTTTACTAAACCTTTGGATGAAGCAACCTTCACTAAACTTGTGAGTGAAATTGGAATGCTCAATTTTTCATCCTAAGGCAAGAACTCAGCTAATGTGTTGTAGCAGATTAATTTCTAATATATCAACCTAGTTTGATTTAATTGGAAATTAACTGAAATATGAATTATAAATATTTCAGAATCTCTGTATATTTATTTTTCTTAAAAACTCAAAAATTAACTTAGAATATTTCAAATTCTAAGTAAACTGCTTAGTTGTTAATTTACATCTTAAATGTGTAAAATTAACATAAGGCAGAATAACAATACTCAAAGGTATAGAGAACTGAGTTCTCGATAAGTCAAAATGACTAATCGACAAGTCATTTTAGAGTTCTCGAGTGAGTCCTCGATAAGTCTATTTACAGACTTCTCGAATGACTTCTCGATAAGCTCTATTATGACTTATCGATAAGACCATTTAGAGTTCTCTAATAGTATTAATTCACAGAGTTCTCGACAAGGATATTTTGAGACTTATCAATAACTCAGAACTAGAATAATTTAATTCAATGAATTATTTTAGACAAATACTTTTGGAAAATTTATTCTGATTTCAATTTGATTCTCGATAAGTTTAATATCAAACTGGGCATTTATCAGAGTTCTCGATAAATCATTTCTTAGTTCTCGAAAAGAATTAATAAAATGACTTATCGAATGTACCTTTCTCATATTCAAAATTACTTCTCGATAAGTTTAATATTAAACGTTTATTTGACTTCTCGATAAGTATTTTACTTTTTCTATAAATACCCAGACTTCTCGATTCAATTTGAACTTGGAATTTTTCAAAATTATAAGTAAACTGAATATTTATTACTTCATATCTTTAGTATATGAACTTAATAAATAAAAGATCAAAAGAAGCAAAAAGTATGAAAAACTGAACAAATTTAATTCATAAATTTTGTTCATAAAAATACTTTTGACATACTTTGTCTCTAATTTCTCTGACTTATTGACACATTTACATGCTTATATGATTTCTTGTTTACGTGAAAATAAGTTAGTCCAATGTTAGTAGACTAGTACATTATTTGTGTTGTTTTGAGTATGCTGATAGTGGTAAATTTATTTGACTGATTGCTAATAGGATGAGTTACTTTTTGTGTAGGGAGTACGTGCTTATTTGCATGGGGAATAGTCACTCTTTAAAGTAAACTAATATTCTTGAGTACTTGCATGGGGGAATAGTAACTAGTCATTTCTAGCTGTCAAGTATGCTTATGTGATTATTACTCTTATTATCCGGGAAACTCAAGAGTCTCTTGGTTTCTATCTTTACTCCCTCTATAAATTAAAATGCTTCACTCTTTATCATTTATCACTACTCTCCTATTCTCAACAAACATCTACTTTCAAACTCACCTCCTGTTCATCTCTCTCTCTCTCACTCAAATGGATGCCCCAGTCTTTTACAGACTTATTCATGGAGTTTACCAACCGGTCCATCATTTGGATGATGACCTAGTTTATTTTGATCCTATCGGACTTCGTGTCCGTCTCAAGGGGGTTGTTTACAGCCCCTTTGATATTCCACTTGAGGTCTTTTACGAACTCTCGTGGAATGATCAAATCAGCATTCTTTTCTTTGAAGAGGAAGTCTCTTTGGAGATGGAGAGACGTGCAAGAGTGGCTGAGCAGCAACGCCTTGCTACTTTGGAGTTGCAGGAGAGGATCATCTCTCTTGTACACTCCATATCCAGAGCTTACCAGCGCAGGGCAAGGAGGTTGGAGGCCGAGAAGAAGGAGTCTGAATTAGACAAGTTAGGATTAGGATTTACTTGTTCAATCTTTGTCTTAATGTACTATGTTTCCATTTTTAATGAAAGTTCTGATTCTTGTCTTGCAATCTCTTGTTTGTGTAATAATTACTATGTGCTTATATCTATATTAAATTTTGTCTTCTCTGCGATAGTGCTTGCAACTAAAATATCTTACAATGTATTTGTCTAATGAAACTCCAAAAAGATACATTTGTTCAATGCATTACAGGTCTAATACAAGACATCAACAGAGAATTCAAATAATCAATTCACAGGTATTAGTGCTAAAACTGCAGCTAAAACATTTCAAAACCAAACTGCGGTTTACCCAGGCACAGCAACACAAACTCAAACACAATCCCACTCAGGTGACTCTCAAAAGCCACCTATTTTAAAAAAGGACAGCAATTTCATGATGTTCTTCAGATTGTTCTGTTGTTTCAGAAAAGAATCCACCAAACATGAAAATTTATCAGTTTACTGAATATTTCATGAGTATTCCTTATGCACCTTCATGTGCAAAACAGTCTTCACAGACTGAAAGGTTTGAGGGTAGTACTCCTGAGGGGGAGCTATCTAAATCCTCTCCAATTCAAATGAAGGTTCCTCAAGAAGGAACAACTCCCCTCATAACTCTAGCAGAAGTTGTCTTAGCAGTCCAAGCTAGAAGAACAATTGCCTATGACAATGTCATAAGAAGGGAAATCTTAGCACATTCAAGTGCCAGTGTGTTGCAAGACACACAAGGGTTTGAGGCTGGTGCACATGGCAGTAACCCAGTCAAATCCCCTCCAATTCAATTGAAGGTTCCCACTACAAGTGGAGGACAACACACTGTCACAACCATAGAGCAATCTGTGAGTCAAACTGTGACCCGAGTCATAGATGCTTATGCACTCATTTTTCTGGTGAAATGAGTATGATTAGCCCTATATGGTCTTCCTCTAATCATATGATCACAGATTAACTCTTCTAAGCCACCTCTTATTTCTGTAAGTCAAACAACATTTGAGCCTTTCATGTGAGGATAAGAGAAAAGATTGAGTGAAAAACAAAGAATAAGAGAGGAAGGATCCTTCCTGGAAAAAGGAGAGGTAGATGAGTGTATGGATTTAGTAATCCTTGTGAGGGAACTCTGACTCTCAAAAGTCATGAGACAGTGCAGTGAGAATTGGTGAGACTACTTATTCAAAAGAACAGAGAGCTTAGGACTTTTATCACTGACAGACTTTTTCTGCAGATCTAAGTGAAACTTCTATTCTTTTTGATAAACTCATCACCATGAATCTCAATGAAGCTTGAAGCTGCAGACAGTGTTCCAAATGGACAATGACAGCAGCTTGAACAATGTGCATTTAGCTGGATCTTTCTTCCTGGAGATAATGTCAAAAGGGGGGAGAATATATATCTAAATGCCAAAACAGCTAATGGATGTTGAATAAATCTAAATGCAACTCAACAAAAGAAGACCTGATGGGAAGATTGGTTTTGGTTTCTGCATTTAGTTAAAGTTTTGACATCATCAATCAGAACTTGTGCATAATTTCATAATGAACAAGTTGGGGGAGATTGTAATATATAATAGATGATGTCAAAGATTACTGATGCTGACAATGTCATTAGCAATCAGTCAAGCTTGGGGCCAACCCTAAGATTAGTTGTATTGTAACCTTAATCTGTAATTTATACTTGTAACACTTAATGTCTGTAAAATATAAATGGAGCAGACTGGAGCATTTTTCTCTAAACAGTGTCAAGCCGAAGAATTCTATCTGGAAGAAGATCAAGAAGGTCATGCCTCAGAAGAATTATGAAGAAGCTTGGAGTTGAATAAATCTGTTTGGTGAAAAACATGCTAAGTCAAGATCTCTACAAGTCACAGAATTAGTGTTATAGAGAAGTCATTCGAGAACTCAGAAAGACCTATCGAGAACTCAGGAATTGTCTATTGAGAACTCAGGAAATGCTATTAGAGATATCGATAAGTCAGATATCCATTCGAGAACTCAGAGATATCGACAAGTATACATTCATTAGAGAACTCTGAGTTATTGATAAGCCAAAGTCCATTAGAGAACTCTGAGTTATCGATAAACCAAAATTCACTAGAGAACTCAGAGTTATCGATAAGTCAAGTCAACAATGAAGTTTCAGAGATATCGACAAGCCATCATGCCTATCGAGATGTCGAGTTCTCTACAGCTTAATTGGAGATCTCGAAGTGAAGAAATTTATCTAAGTACAGAATTGCAGAACAGTTCAATATCCAAGGTTGCAAATCAACAAACAATTCACACAGCTGAATTGACAAGTCTACAAAAAGCAGCTTGAGAGATGTGCAAGATTAATGGTAAAGATTAACTGACAAAGGAAGATTAAAGTGAACACGGGATGCTAAAGATATGCTAAGCCATAATGGAAGATCTATTTTTCTATAAATAGAAATGACAAGTGACAGTTTAGAAAAGCTAATAACATGTCTTATTACACACTGTGTAAACCAGTAGTTAACTGAGTTATAAAGTTAACATTGGTCCTTAGTCAGTAGTAAGAATTCAGATTAGAACTTGTTTTCTCTCTCAAGAAAGAAGCTAAGTTCTAAACCAAGAACTTAGAGATTTTGTAGCAAAACACTACTTGATTTATAATATAAAATTAAGTGAGTTTTGAAGATCTTTGTTCTACATGTTTGCAATGTTATTTATGTTTAACATCTATTCTACAAAATCATTGATAACAACCAACTGCTAAACCCAAAGTCGATTAAAAAGTAACCATTTAAGCCAAAACACATTCACCCCCCCCCCCTCTGTGTTGTATTCATACCTAACATAAATACGCAGATCCAGCCAGAAGGAATGTGGACTATCAAGAAGGAGAACATGTACTGCTAAAAGTATCACCATGGAAGGGATTGACTAGGTTTGGCAATAAAGGCAAGCTAAAGCCCCGTTACGTTGGTCCATTTGAAGTTCTGAAGAGAGTTGGAAAACTTGCATACGAGCTAGCTTTACCACCCCATATGCAGCATATTCATAATGTATTTCATGTGTCCATGCTTAAGAAATATAACCCTGATACAAGGAATGTAATAGAGTGTGAGCCGATAGAGCTTCAGGCAGATTTCTCGTATACAGAGAACAGCCGGTAAGAATTTTAGATCGGCAAGAGAGAGTATTAAGGAATAAGTCTGTATCATTAGTGAGAGTTTTGTGGAGAAACCCCGTGGTTAAAGAATTAACCTGGGAGCTTGAGAGCGATATGATAGAAAAGTATCCTCATTTATTTGCATAGCGTGATTCTGAGGACAGAATCCTATTAAGGGGGGAGAATGTAACGACCGAGAAAATTACACTTGTATTATATTATAATAAAGATAATTATGTGTATTATTATGTAATTAAATGTGTTGATTCATAAAACCCTAACTGCTATGTGCTACGTGTTGTCTGTTTTGATCAGAATGTGTTTCGGGTATTTATTGAGTGTTTTATTATAAGTTATAAGTTTTATCTGAAAACCCGTACATCTCAAATAGTGTTTTAAAAGCCTGTATTTCAAATAAAATCATTGGCCCTATTTTGCCAAAAACGACCGATACCATATCGCTATTCTGAACCCCTAAACATTTTACAAATTTACCTCGTTCACGAAAAACGACTTTTTCGGACCCCTTCGGGAGTCAAAAAACCCCACAAAAATCATATTTTTATTTTTATATGATCATGAAATTATCAAACATCATTTTTCTTTGCATTTATGTAATATTCGCAATTTTTGAGAATTTTTGGCATTTATTTTGTATTTATTGGATAATTAAAAATTCATATTTGATACCCAAAAATTATAAAAATTGGGGCCAAATATTTTTATTAGATGTGTTATTAGCCCCCTAATTTTATTTAGGAGTATTATTTTCATAAATATAAATAGCTGGATTTTTATTGATTATTCATTGATTAATTATAAAAAAATCAGAATATTCAAGAAATTGAGTTTGTTGGTGAAGAACACTCAAGAAATTAAACCTCAAATTTGAAGGTGATTCTGTTAACCAAATCCTTCATGTAAGTAGTCGTTTTAAAGCTTATTCAATCTAGTTTATGATTCTGTAAACGTTTTTGCTAATTGATTTCTCGATTTTTAATTCGTATTTTCGGGTTTAGTATTCGAATTCGGGTTTTGATTTTGGTTAGTTGTTTGATGATTATGTTGTTAGAAACATGTAGATCATCAAAATTCCAGTCGAAACGCACCGGTTTCATCGATTTCGGTTTAGGATTTCGAGCTCGCCGGACTTGGAACCCCGCTGCCGTGTTCTTGAAGTTCCGGCCACGTTCTCGGCGAAATAGCGATGAAGGAAGAAGGAGGGTGATGCCAGGGGTCGTGAGAAGTGAAATCCCAGAAGAAATCAACTGAAATCACCACGTTTGGACACCGTTTTCTTACCGGAACGACCACCGGCGGCGGAGCCGCGGTGGCTGTTCTTCCCGACCCGATTGGGTTGGGGGACGACCCGTTAACCCGGAAACCTCGACCCGGTTTCAATCCCCTAAACCCAGAAATCAATTCCCTGATTCTTTTTTTGATTTATTAATTATTTATTTATATTTTAGTAAATCAAAATCAATTTTTATTAATTCTAAAAATCAAATAAAAATTAGTTTTAAATTCTGACAAATATTACTAAGAATTTCTGAATTATTTTATTAATTTAGAAATTCAACTTTAATTATTTATTTATTTATTTATTATTTAATAATTAAATAATTAATTAATAAATATGATTACAAATATATCGAATAATATGATTGATAATTCAATAATTAGTCGAATAATATGAGTAACTCGTATTTATGCGAGTAGTGGATCGTTGAGTTGAATCATTGTTCGAGCAATAGTTTGTTTATTCGAAAAGTGTCGTAATAATTATTCGTATCGATGATTTATTTGTAAATAGTCGATTTAATCATATAATTGGTAATAATTTGTGAATAATTGTAATAAATTGTAATTAATCCTAATAATTAAGGATTAATTATTTTAAATTACTATAAATATTAAATAATTATTTAAAAATATAATTAAGGTTTAATTAATTGTGATTAATTAATTATAATTGATTTATAATTAATTAAATATTGTTTATTGCGTAGTAATTAAACCGTTAGTCCGATTTGAGTGAAACGAAGACCCTTAGACTCAGAAAAATGAGTCGATTCCATTAAAAATAATTATAAATCATAATTTCTTTCGGAAGAGAGTCGTCTTGTGGTAATTAATTGCTTGTAGGCCCTATTAGGGGTAGATTCGAGTCTAATAAATCTTAAAAAATTATAAAGCGAACCAGATAGGGTTTGTTAATGCGAGTTCAAGTCTAGTATCGATTCTAAAAATAATTATGAGTCTAAAATCAATTGTGTGCCTTATGTGCTATGTGCTTTACGAGATTATGTGAACTTTATGTGTCATATTATATGTGTGTGAGTCTGATAGAATCGTATGGGTAGACGATTAGGGCTGCGTGGTATCAATTCGAGATGCGCGTATGAAGTAAGTTATCTAAATGAATATCTTTCCATGATAGATTCAGTACCAACAAGGCGAATCAAGCCAGAGATAGAAGGCATTTAAGCATACAAGGTGAAGTGCACACCAGACAAGTTTTTCCCCTATTTTAAGTTCAGAATAGTGAAATATACCCCACTTTCCATATCAATTATAATTGATAATTCTTGTTCATATACACCCATACACAATTATTGATTCTTGTCTCTATTTCATTTCGATTCTTAATTTTTCCCAATTTATTGAATCATCTATTCATATCCCAATGTTGATACCCTTATTTATATATACTCTGATATATATATAAGTTGGCGTTTACTAGTTTCGTGTTATCTGATTAGTGTCAACACCATTACATTCTAAGGTTAAGAATAATAAGGCTATTGAATGAAGTATTTAATGAAGTTAGAATCCCATGTTTGTCATATATATTAATTCAACCATTCTTGTTCTCTAACTTATAATTATTAGTTTAATCTCTTAGTTTAATCAAAACCCAATTTGTTATTTGTCTTAGCATTGAGCGATAACCATACATTGTTGCATAGGTGCATAAATTGAACTTAACCTAAACCAGTCTATGTGGGAACGAATCTGATTTATATCTTATACTACTTGTGAACGCGTATACTTGCGTGAATATTAGCGCATATTTTCGCCCTAACAAGTTTTTAGCGCCGCTGCCTGGGACTCGGTGTTAATTTTTAGTTTATGTGTTTATCATCAGTGGTCATTAAAGTTCACTGACTCGGATTCTTTTACTTTCATGGTTTTTCTGTTTGTGTTTCAGGTACTCATTACAATGGGAGATCCAGCAGCACGAACCAAAGCCTTGATGGATTTTTCTCAACCCAAGATCAATGACATTCAATCTAGCATTGTCCGGCCAGCTATCACAGCTAATACCTTTGAGATCAAGCCTGTCATAATTCAATGAGTGTAGAATTCAATCCAGTTTGGGGATTCTTCAACGGAAGATCCCAATATGCACATTAGGGATTTTATTGAGATCTGCGACACCTTCAAGTTCAACGGTATTTCTGAAGATGCTGTGAAGCTGAGACTGTTCCCATTCTCTCTGAGGGACAAGGCTAAGAGCTGGTTACACTCTCTACCAGCTGGTTCGATTACTACTTGGGAAGATCTTGCTCAGAAGTTTCTTACTAAATTCTTCCCTATGGCGAAGACAGCTGCACTCAGGAATGCTATTACTCAATTTACGCAGCAAGCGGGAGAATCGCTATGTGAAGCTTAGGATTGCTACAAGGAGATGCTTAGGAAGTGTCCTCATCATGGAATGCCTGATTGGATGATCATCAATTATTTTTATGATGGGTTGGGAGCACAGTCCAGACCCATGCTCGATGCAGCATCAGGCGGAGCATTATGGGCAAAGAGCTATGAGGAAGCTTATGATCTAATTGAACTGATGGCTGCTAATGAATATCAGTATCCAACCCAGAGATTTCCACAGGGCAATTTAGCAGGAGTTCTTGAAGTGGATACAGCTACGGCTATCACTGCTCAACTAAATATGTTGTCTATGAAGATCGATTCTCTGGCTAACTATGGTGTTAAGCAGATAATTAGTGTTTATGAGCTGTGTGCAGGTCCGTATGTGACGGAGAAATGCGCTATATCTAGTGACTCATCTTAGTTTGTGAGCAACTTTCAGAGAACGCAGCAACCAGTTCCAGACACTTATCATCCTGACAACTGGAATCATCCTAACTTCAGCTGGAGCAACAATCAGAAGACGATGCAACAGCCGTTCCAGCAGTTTGTAAATAATCTATTCAACCCTCCTGGTTTTCAGCAACAAATTACACGAAAATAACAAACTCATGGTGCATGTCTATCTTCGAATGAAAAATCTGAATTGGAGGAGTTGCGGCTTATGTGCAAAAACCAGGCTCTTATATGCCAAAGCCAGGCTGTTTCTATCAAGACTCTGGAGAACCAAATAAGGCAAATTGCTAATGCCTTATTGAATCGACCACCAGGAACGGTTCCTAGTGATACAGAAATAAATCCAGGCAAGAGGGAAGTTGAAGAACAGGTGAACGCCATCACCTTAAGGTCTGGAAAGGTCGCAAGCCCCCAAATTCAGCAAGACGAAGAGCCTGAAAAATCTCAAGTTTCAGAAAATGCAGTTGTGGCTGAAGAAGAAGTGCAGAAGGAAGCAGAGTTGGAACCAAGGAAGACTATTGTGGAACACACTCCTCCTGAGGATAATACAGGGGATAAACAGATCTATCCTCCACCTCGATTTCCTAAGAGGCTGCAGAAGAAAAAGCTGGATAAGCAGTTTGAGAAGTTTTTAGAGGTGTTCAAGAAACTTCATATCAACATACCTTTCCCTGAAGCTCTTGAACAGATGCCTAGCTATGTGAGGTTTATGAAAGGTATTCTCTCTCGTAAAGTGAAGCTCGATGACTTAGAGACCGTTGCTCTAACGGAGTAATGCAGTGCTGTGCTACAACAGAAGTTGCCTCCGAAGCTTAAAGATCCTAGAAGCTTCACTATTCCTTGCACCATCGGAAACTTTTCATTCGACAAGTGTTTATGTGATTTAGGAGCTAGCATCAATCTGATGCCCTTATCTATCTTCAAGAAGCTTGGTCTTCCTGATCCAAAACCAACATACATGTCATTGCAACTAGCTGACCGTTCCATCGCTTATCCATGAGGTATAGTGGAGGATGTCTTGGTCAAGATGGATAAACTCATCTTCCCTTCTGACTTTGTAATTCTTGATTTCGAGGAAGATTAGAAGATTCCCATTATCTTGGGAAGACCATTCTTGTCTACATGCCAAACTATGATCGATGTGCAAAAAGAAGAGCTTTCGATGAAGGTTTACGATCAAAAGGTCACTTTTAATGTGTTCAAGGAAATAAAGTTACCCACAGCTAAAGAGGAGTGCTTTAAATTAGAGTGGGTCAACTCTGTAGTAAATTCAGAGCCTGAGAAATTGCCAAAGTCAAATGCCTTAGAGAGATCCTTAATAGGGGAATCAGTTATTAAAGATAAAGAAGGAGCAGAGCAACTGCATGTTTTGAATGCACCTCCGTGGAAGAGGAAGTTAGATATGCCATTTGATTCTCTTGGGTTAGCAGAGCTGAAAATTTCTCAAGAGCGTCTCGAGTCGTCTATTAAAGATGTTTCCACACTTGAGCTTCACCCACTACCAGATCACTTGAGTTATGCATTCTTGGATGCACCCCATAATAAGGGCTTAGGATATATTTTTAATGATGTAGAGGGTAGCCGAATGAATCCTACAGTGCCTACAGAGGGTTCTTCTCGTGTGCAGCAGGTAGTTGATAGGACTGGTGTTGGTGATGAGCAATACAGGCGAGTAATTAGGCGTATGGAGGCCATGCACGACATTCACCGTCGTTTTGCTGCAGATTTGACACAGGCTTTGGGCACTATTTTCCGAGCCACTGGTGTCGAGGTTGATTGGCCACCTGATCCTCCATCCGAAGAGGGTGATCTTTCTGACGACTAGGTATGCCTAAAATCCTTATTATTACCTTCAATAAGGACACTGAAAATAAATTTTAAGTTTGGAGGTGATAATGTAAGGATTAGTAGTGTGTTTGTGTCCATATAGATTCATATTGCATGTTTAGTTGTAGTTCATTCATATTTTTACATAATTGTTCATTTAGGACATATTTTTTTATTTTTATGTGATTTCATATAGTTGCATTTGCATGCATATTTAGCATGATCCCTTATGATGAACTATGTTATTTGATAAGTTGATGTTGATTTGAGTGTGGTGATGACCAATAGAGGGATGTTTAAGTCCTAATGAATTTATTTGCATGCCAGAAAAAAATATTTTCACAAAGTCTTATAGGGTTGCTTTTGATCTAGATCATGATCATACTTGTTTGTTGTTGAGATTTAATCACTTGGTTATATTTAGAATTTGTGATATTCTCGTAATGACGTAAAAACACTGATTTTGTTTTATCTGGAGAAAACTTGGATTTCATTGCTAGTAGCCCTATTTTTAAGATTTAAGAAATGGCCCTCTCTTAAGTAGGCCTGCACCTTTTAGGTGTTGTAAAGTTAGGCATCAAATGGCTAGTAGCCGGCTCATATTTTTATGAGTAGTCTAGGGTTGAATGAGATGGAACGAAACGCACTCATTCAGAAATTATTGAAAAAAAGAGAAAAAAGAAAAAAAGAAAAAAGTATGTGTTTATGCATAATTGATCAAGAGTGAGCTCTTTAATACTCGAGTTATTAAGTTCTAGGGGACTTTGTGCCTAGTGACCTAAGGCTTTTATAGTCTGGGATTTGCTAACCTAACGCTCGCTACATGGGTATTATTGCATAAGTCTTTTGGGACCTCATTCATTGCACGGTCAAATAAGCATCTTTGTTATGTGTTCAATAATAGTGTGAATCCTTGTATAACTCTAGTAGAAAAGAGGTGTTGTTAGTCATAATATGTTTATTGTCTATTCTGTTTATAAACTTTTGATTGTTTCGATGATAGATAAGTTATGGTTATTGATCTAGTATCGAGAGATATCTATTAAGCATTCCACACATGCACGTTTCTGGTTCATGAGTTGGTTTGTGGGATTTATTCGAATTCTGTTTTAAGTCATTACATTCTTAGAGGCATTGGCTTATTCATTTGGTTATGGTTATTCTGAGGGGATCGATTGCATTATCATTTAGTTGCATTCACGTAGTTGTATTCATGCATTAGGTTTGTTTTGTAGTTATGAGTCTGTTTATGCTTGAGGACAAGCATCGATTCAAGTTTGGGGGTGTGATTAGTGGATTTTATATTCACTTGAAACGCTTTATTACAAGGTTAAATTGGTGTTTTGGAATCAAGTTGTTGGTATTTTGATGTGTTTTTGTGTTATTGCATTTCATGTATCAGTTAAATGAAGAAAGGAGCTTTTAAAGGAAATATGATGAAAAGTGATCAGATTTGGAAGCCAAGGCCATTGTCAAGTTGGAAAATAAGATTCAAGTTATGGCAAAAATAAGATTCATCAGAATTTTTCAGAAGCCGCCCATGCGGCCACGTCAGAAGTGCACGCGACCGCGTGCTGACACGCGGCCGCCTCAGACCCGCGCGCGACCGCCTGCTGATGCGCGGCTGATTTCGCGATTTCACTGAAAAAGCTTTTTTTGAGTGGAATTTGATAATTTTAAGGGTACAGGTCCACTAGGGGCTTATATATACTTAAAAAAAGGGTTTTCATCATCCGGGAAGATTGGGAGATCAAGAAGAAGACCTAGAAGTACAAAACAACTCTGAAAAAGAAGATCTTATTTTCTACTTGTGATTCTTTGAAAATAGTTGTAACTTTGGATGCTCGTTTTCATTCTAGTTGAACCTAGACTTTTTTTATTCGTACTTTGATTATTATTCAGTTTATTAAGACCTTGTTTTATACCATGTTTTCATTGGAACCCATGATGACGATGAGTTGAATTATGGGCTAATCGTTATCATGGGATTCTAGCGGATTTACTTATGGATTTCAATAATTAATTTGTTTCGATATCTTGGTGTGTGGTGATTGATTGATATCCTAGTATTTATTGTGCTTATTTGTCTTATGTGCATAGCTAGCATATAAGATAGCGTGTTAATCTCTATTGAAGCGACAGTGAATATAGAGGTTTAGAACTTGCCATGCTAGCATAGGTTCATATTTGTTATGCAAGATTCGTAGGTAATTTTAACCATCTTACTTGCCCTATGTAATCGTGATAGATAACTTTTGCATTAAACCGTTATGTTTTCAATTCTTATAGACATATAAGGACTAAACATAATTGGTGTTTATTCAACTTCTATCTCTTTTGTGGATGCTTGGTAGTAGGGTATTCGTATAACGAAAGTTGGCGTTTACTAGTTTCGTGTTATCTGATTAGTGTCATCACCATTACATGCTAAGGTTAAGAACAATAAGGCTATTGAATGAAGTATTTAATGAAGTTAAAATCCATGTTTGTCATATATATTAATTCAACCATTCTTGTTCTCTTACGTATAATTATTAGTTTAATCTCTTAGTTTAATCAAAACCCAATTTGTTATTTGTCTTAGCATTGAGCGATAACCATACATTGTTGCATAGGTGCATAAATTGAACTTAACCTAAACCAGTCTTTGTGGGAATGAATCTGATTTATATCTTATACTACTTGCGAACGCGTATACTTGCGTGAATATTAGCGTATGTTTTCGCCCTAACAAGTTTTTGGCACCGCTACCGGGGACTCGGTGTTAATTTTTAATTTATGTGCTTGTCATCAGTGGTCGTTAAAGTTCACTGACTCAGATTCTTTTACTTTCATGGTTTATTTGTTTGTGTTTCAGGTACTCATTATAATGGGAGATCCAGCAGCACGAACGAAAGCCTTGATGGATTTTTCTCAACCAAAGATCAATGACATTCAATCTAGCATTGTCCATTTAGCTATCACAGCTAATACCTTTGAGATCAAGCCTAGCATAATTCAATAGGTACAGAATTCAATCCAGTTTGGGGTTCTTCAACGGAAGATCCCAATATGCACATTAGGGATTTCATTGAGATCTGCGACACCTTCAAGTTCAATGGTATTTCTGAAGATGCTGTGAAGCTAAGACTATTCCCATTCTCTCTGAGGATAATGCTAAGAGCTAGTTACACTTTCTACCAGCTGGTTCGATTACTACTTGGAAAGATCTTGCTCAGAAGTTTCTTACTAAATTCTCCCCTATGGCGAAGACAGTTGCACTCAGGAATGATATTACTCAATTTGCGCAGCAAACGGGAGAATCGCTATGTGAAGCTTGGGAGCGCTACAAGGAGATGCTTAGGAAGTTTCCTCAACATGGAATGCCTGATTGGATGATTATCAATTATTTTTACAATGGGTTGGGAGCACAATCCAGACTCATGCTCGATGCAGTATCAGGCGGAGCATTATGGGCAAAGAGCTATGAGGAAGCTTATGATCTAATTGAACTGATGGCTGCTAATGAATATCAGTATCCAACCCAGAGATGTCCACAGGGCAAGGTAGCAGGAGTTCTTGAAGTGGATACAGCTACGGCTATCACTGCTCAACTGAAGGTATTGTCAATGAAGATCGATTCGTTGGCTAACTATGGTGTTAAGAAGATAATTAGTGTTTGTGAGCTGTGTGCAGGTCCGCATATGACGGAGCAATGCGCTATATCTGTGTGCAAATTTAGATTATCATACAACTTACTTAGGGCTGTCAATTTAACTTAGTCTTGTTATAGTGCAGGCATGTCTTGTACAACAATCTCCCCCAATTTGTGAGAAGATTGCTTATCACAAATTCATTCCTGGTAACAAGACTAACCCCAAGCTACCATGAACAATTAAACTTTACATACAAATTGACAGAAATACAACATTTATACATAAAGGATTTCTTGAGTTTAACAGTTACATTCATTAATCAAACTTCTCATCTCCTATTTCTTTTCTAATGAGGTCCTTTAATTCTACAACTTCCAGTTCCTCTATGATTGGTGTTCCTCTTAATGCTTCTACAAGTTTGAGTTTATCTGCTAATGAATAATTGTTCAAGAACCCAACTCTAAATCTTGAGAATCTGCCAGCCTTGATGTTTAGAAATTATCCATCCTTGGTAATTCTGCTCATTCCCTTTGCCTTGAGATCTTCAGATTTTTGTATATACATGTCTAATATGGAGTAAAATAAACCCTGATTGTGTAATTAATATCGCATTAATTATACCAGAATTGGTTTGACAGTTAAGCCCATTAGAAAAGGCCTAAAACCCTAAATATTAATTAATTTCGTAATTAATTAATAAGGGATAAATTAGCCAATGATAAAGTCCAAACAATGACAAAATTCCTTGGAGATTGACCTCCAAGATATCTTATAGGATAAGGAATCAGTTTCCTACTTCCTAGGCCTCCAAAGTCCATTCTAATTCAGAGACTTGTCCACCAATTCTCCCAACTCTAGTCCAATTCAAGCACTCCCAACACCTATATAAGGGGTCTCACCCCCACCAAATAAGAACAACATTTTTTGACTTGATCATTGGCAATCAGCAAGGTACATAGGCATCTTGTTAAGGTAGATCGAGTTACGAGACACAAGAGTAGTCAAATCGAGCCTCGAAGCTCACGAACCCTAGTAATAAGTATAACAATTAATATACCCTAATTTTCAATCCATAACATTTGGTGCTGTCTGTGGGGAAGCATAACAACAACCATGGAAAGAACACAGAGTGGAAACAATGCCCCTGAAGGAACACCAGCTGGGATGACCCAAACAATTTCGTCAACAGTGGAGATACCTCCACATTCGACCTATGCCACCACCCAAGGAGGAGCCCAGGTAGGGGCAGTTAAAACTCAGCCACAAGGGACGATTCCCCCGACTTCTCAAGGGATGAATTTCCAACTTCAGAAGCTACATACACTTGTAAATTCTCGACCCGTTGGGTATGAGGATTCAACTGTTGTGACCACTAACCCCCTTATAGGATGCCCCTTTACCCCGAGGTTGGAGGAAGTGGAGATGTTAATCAGAGTGAAGCACAAGGGCAGGCGCCCCCATATATACGTGGTTTGGATCCTACTCTGGAGGATCAAGAATTCTATGGATCTTATACTGAAAGAGTCTCTGAATTTTCGGATGATGATGTGGCCTCGAGAAGGAGACGTGCTGGTTTTACCCCGAGGTTGGAGGAAGTGGACAAATCCTCAAGAAGTGCAGGAGAGAATCAAGGCTCACGAGGCTGAGATTCAAAGGCTGAAGCGCGACCTGAAGGCGCACCTGACCCCCAGACCCCCACTACCACCGAGGAGGAGAAATCATCCTTCAATCATAGACCTGGATGGTCCACAGCAAAGGAGGGTTGTCGTTCCAAGGGCTGATCCAAGTGATCTTCTACCCCTAGGAGATCCTAACGATCCCACTCCACTATTTACTGAAGAGATAATGAATGCCCAATCTCAAGGAAGTTAAAGATGCCCACCATCAAAGCTTATGATGGCACTGGAGACCCCGCTAATCATGTCAAGACATTCTCTAATGCACTGTTACTGCAGCTCATAAACGACGCTATTAAGTGTCGAACATTTCCTCAAACCCTGTCGGGAATGGCTCAAAGATAGTATAGCTTTTTGCCTCTGATATCTATTGGGTCCAAGTTAAGCTTTTATTAAGCAATTCATCAGTGGGAGAGTTCATGAGAAAAGTTCAGCATCCCTCATAAGCATTGTGTAGGGAGCAAAAGAGTCCTAGAGAGACTATCTGAATCATTTCACCAAGGAAGCTTTGAAGGTCCCAGACCTTGATGATAAGGTAGCTATAATAGCATTGCAACAGGGAACTAGGGACGATTTCTTCAAGATGTCATTATCCAAGAGCCCCCCTGAAAGCATGTTACAGCTCCAAGACAGGGTCGGGAAGTACATCAAAGTGGAGGAGAGCATGAGGAAGATGGTAGTGAATAACGAGCCAGCTGGTGGCAAGAAGTAAAAAACTGATTTAGAATATATTGCTAAGGACAAGTATCCTAGAACCGAGCAAAGCAATGATTCAACCCCGAAGAAGGGAGGACCAGGACAAAAGTTCACTGAATATGCTAAGTTGAATGCTCCTAGAAGTCAGTTCTTGATGGAAATTGAGAAGGACAGAGATGTTCGTTGGCCTAAGCCTCTGAAGGTTGATCCCACCAAGCTGGATAAGAGCAAATATTACAGATTTCAAAAGGATGCTGGCCATGACACCGATGAGTGTAGACAATTGAGGGATGAAATAGAGTTCCTCATTCGAAAAGGAAGGTTGAGCAAGTACACTGGAGATGGAGGAGATAGGAATAACAACGGAAGAAAAAAATTTGATGATCGTAGGAAGGACCAAGACGATCAGGGGAGAAATCCCCAGCCTAAGGGACCGGTGATAAATGCAATCTTTGGAGGACCACGACCCTGAGGGCCTATGATAAATACAATCTTCGGAGGACCAACCACTGCTGGTTCATCCAAAAACTCAAGGAAAGCATATACTAGAGAAGTTATGCATATTGTTGGGGAAGCCCCGAAGAGGGTTAGGACAGGATTGACAATGGCATTTGATGATTCTGAATTGGAGGGTGTGAAATTTCCTCATGATGATCCGCTGGTCATAACACCGATAATAGGGAACAACCCGGTGAAGAAGGTCCTTGTAGATAATGGTGCCTCGGTGGACATTTTGCTCCATGATACCTTTTTAAGGATGGGTTACAATGATTCTTAATTAACCCCGACCGATATGCCGATATATGGATTCGCAAGAGTGGAGTGCCCCGTGAAAGGGATAATTAAGTTATCAATGACCATAGATCAGGAACCAAGACAAGCAACACAGATGTTGGACTTTGTACTGGTAAAGGCTGGATTGACTTATAATGTAATCATGGTAAGAACGGGAATACATGCTTTCAAGGCAGTCCCTTCTTCCTACCATTCAGTGATGAAGTTTGCCACCCGGAATGGGATTGGAGAAGAGAGGGGAGATCAGAAGATGGCAATGAGTTGTTATTTGGCCTCTCTTAGGGCTGATGGAGTTGGGGGCAGGTTCTGCCTATTGAAGGTATGGATATCCGTGAGAATGATGAGAAAAGAGGGTAGCCAGCAAAAGACTTAGTTCTGATTCCTTTGGCTCCCGAGGATCCTGAGAAAGTAACTTTCATTGGAGCATTACTAGAGGAGCCCGTAGAGGGAAGTTGATGATTTTTTTACAAGAGAATAGTGATGTATTTGCATGGTCGGCAGGTGATATGCCAGGCATAGACCCGGAACTGATCACTCACAAGCTAGATGTGGATCCAAATCGAAAGACTGTGAAGCAAAAGAAAAGAAGCTTTGCTCCAGAGAGGCAAGAAGCTATTAAGCAAGAAGTAGAGAAGCTCTTAGAGGCCGGTTTCATTGAAGAGATACAGTTTCCGAAATGGTTAACAAACCCTGTAATGGTGAAGAAGGCTAATGGAAAGTGGAGAATGTGTGTGGACTTCACTGATCTAAATGTTGCATGCCCAAAGGATTTTTTCCCGTTTTCGAGGATAAATACATTGATAGATGCCACTACTTGTCATGAGATTCCGAGCTTCATGGATGGAATTAGTGGATACAATCAGATCAACATGCATAAGGATGACATCCCTAAGATATCATTCATCACTGACTTTGGTGTATTTTGTTATCTTGTTATGGTATTTGGTCTCAAGAATGCAAGAGCTGCCTATCAAAGGTTGGTAAATAAGATTTTCAAGGATCTTATTGTCAAAACTATGGAAGTTTATGTTGATGACATGTTAGTCAAGAGTTTGATAAAGACTGATCACATAACCTATTTGAGGGAAGCATTTGAGGTGTTGAGATATCACAAAATGATGCTAAATCCTGCAAAGTGTGCTTTCGAAGTGGGATTTGGAAATCTTTTAGGCCTGATGGTCTCCAAAAGGGGAATCGAGGCCAATCCTGATAAAATAAAGGATATCCTGGATATGGAACCACCACGTTCCATAAAGGACGTTCAGAAACTCACTGGAAGAGTTGCAGCTCTATGACGTTTCATATCCAAATCCGGAGACAAGTGTTTGCCATTCTTTAAATCCCTGATGAAGGTTAAAGATTTTGTATGGACTGAGGAAAGCCAGGATGCATTTGAAGGATTAAAGAAATATATGGTTCAAGCCCCGTTGTTGGCCAAGCCAGCTCTGAATGAAACTTGTTTGAGAAAATTCCTTGAGTGTTGTATTAGTTAAGAAGGAACTTAAAGTCCTGAAACCCGTATACTATGTTAGTAAAATTCTGCATGGAGCTAAGTTAAATTATTCAACTATTGAGAAGTTTGCTTTAGCCTTGGTGATGGCTTCAAGGAAGTTACGTCCTTACTTTCAGGCTCATAAAATTGAAGTGCTAACAAATCAGTCATTGAGAAACATCATTCATACTCCCAAAGCTAGTGGGAGGTTGATTAAATGGGCAACAGAATTGGGAGTATTCGACATCAAGTACAAGCCACGAATGGCAATAAAAGCCGAGGCATTGGCTGACTTCGTGGTGGAATGTACCATACCCAACCAAGAAGTCGGGGGGCAGGAAGATACTATACCTCAAGACACAGAAGATGATAAAGGAGACAAAGAAAAGGGCGTTAAAGAAAAGGAGTATTGGGTTCTTCATTTTGATGGGGCATCAAAAACAAATTCAAGCGGAGCTGGGCTAGTTTTACAAAGCCCATATGGGTTCCTGATCGAATATGCTATGAAGCTAGACTTCCCAACTACAAATAATGAAGCAGAATATGAAGCCCTGATAGCTGGCCTAGGCCTAGTAGGAACACTGAGGGTCAAGAACTTAAAAGTCTGTGTGGATTCGAAGCTGGTCATATCCCGGGTCAAGGGAGAGTTTGAGGCAAGAGATGATACAATGCCTAAGTATGTCTGCCTAGTAAGGGTTGTGATGACTCAGTTCGATGAATGCCACGTTGAGCATATTCCAAGGGAGGAAAATGCTAAGGTGGATGCATTGTCTAAGTTCGCTTCATCAGAGATAGAGAAAAGTTTAGGAAGCGTATACTTCCATATTTTAAAAACACAGAGCATTAATGTTAAGCTTGTAGCCCCTATAGGGCTGGGGATATCATGGATAGATCCCATTAAGACCCATATTCAAAATGGTTGGCTACCAAATGATGTGACTGAAGCACGAAAATTGACTGTTCGAGTACTGAGATACTCCTTGATCGATGAGATTTTGTATAAAAGATCTTATGTGGTTCCTTACTTAAGATGTCTCAGACCTGATTAGGCACATTTGGCACTTGAAGAAGTACACGAAGGTATCTGTGGGCAACACCTGGGGGCAGAACACTGGCTCATAAGATAACCCGTTTAGGCTTTTATTGGCCAAAGATGATGGTCGATGCCAAAGACTATGTGAGGAAGTGTGAATGTTGTCAGAAACATGCACCAGTTGTTCGACAACCTTCTGAGATATTGATTTCCATTAATTCTCCCATCCATTTTGCTATGTGGGGAATGGATATACTTGGGCCTTTTCCCATGGCCACAGCTCAAAGGGAGTTCTTGATTGTCGCCACAGATTATTTCACTAATTGGATTGAAGCAAAACCTCTGGCTAAGATCACAACTAAGAAGGTTGCACAATTCCTGTGAGAAAATATCATGTGCTGATATGGAATTCCCCGTATTCTGGTTACCGATAATGGAACACAGTTCAACAATGAGGAATTCAAGAAGTATTGCAAGGAGAATGAGATTGAGTTGTGGTTTACCTCCGTAGCTCACCCGCAAGCCAATGGGAAAGCGAAAGTGGCGAATCGTATAATCCTGGATGGACTGAAGAAGAGGATCGAGAAATCAAGGAATAATTGGATGGATGAAATACTCCCAATACTGTGGGCTTATAGGACTACTTTTAGAGTCACTGCTGGAGCAAATCCCTTCATGTTAGCATATGGGGCAGAAGCGGTTGTTCCTGTGGAAATATCACACTCATCTCCCAGGATCCAAGCATACAACGCTGAAGAAAATGAGGAAGGACAAAGGCTAGCCCTGGATCTAATTGATGAGGTACGGGATGAGGCACATGCCAAGATAGTGGAATATCAGAAAAAGGCTTCTTTTTACTACAACTTAAGGGTAAAAGAAAGTTTTTTCAAGCATGGAGACTTGGTTCTGAGGAAGGTGGAAGCTTCCGACGTTGGGCAGAAGGGAAAACTTGCCCCAAATTGGGAAGGGCCATACAAGGTCAAAAATTGTTCAAGGGAGAGGATCCTACAAGCTGGAGACTATGGATGGTTTTGACTCCCAATCTAAAAGATTGCAGTTCTTAAAGCAGAGATATGGTTTCTTTCTAAACCATTGTCCAGTCTTATTACCCTAGGATGAGAAGAGTCTTCATTGTAGCATAGACATTTCTCTTTCAGTATTACCTCAAGCTTAGCAGAATCCTTCTTCATAGGAATTTCACTTCCATCATCTTCAACAATACATGGAATGAATTCTGTAAATCTTGAACCAGAAATTCTTGTTTTATCTCTGATGGTCTTCAATATGAAGTTTAACCATCTCCTGGTAATATTAGACTTTACCTCTAAAAGGTAATGAAAGAATTGAAGTTCTTTCGGAGTTTTGTTCAGTACATCTGATTCTGACATCTGATATGTTCTTCCATCTTCAAGAAATAGAATCAGATTTTCTTTGATGTTGTGCTTATCATGAGCATCCAGTACCACTTGAACAGAGATAACCTTGTTAAGGTGTTTCTGAGTAACATCTTCAAGAGGTTTTTCAGTTAGTAAAAATGGATCTCTTGTAGCAACTTCAAGTCCTGTTTTGATTTTAGCTTCATCAGAACCTAGTCTAGTCCGGTCTCTTGGTTCTCTAGCATTTAACCCAATGGACATAAAATCAGACAACAGTTGGCTTTTCTTAGGATCTGATGGTTTGACATTTTTCCATAAAAGTTTCTTTTTATCAGCTACTTCCATTTTGTCTAAATCAACTTGAGCACTGTCAGAGGTTAACTTGATGACTTTATCAGAACTTGCTGCTTTTGCTTTTGTTTGTTGTTCTTCACTCTAAACAACTTGAGTTTTGTCAGAGGTTGTCTTTGATTCTTCATAAATCTTCTTTCTTTTCAGAGTTTGAACATCTTCTTCAGTCAGAGTATCATCATCATGAATTGTAGTTTGATAGACAGGATCTATCACAACTAAAGATATTTTCCTCTTTTGAAACTTTATAGGTTCATCAACCTTTTCCTTTCCTTTCCATTTAGGATCAATCTCATATTGTGATCTTATTTTGGGCTTTGATGCCTCATAAATTGTCTTCTCTTTGATCACAATGCCTTTCTCCTTAGGCCTTAGGGGTTTCTTTGCAACAAAAGCTTTTGACTTTAGATTTATCTTTTCAGCTTTAAATCTAGCTTCTTCCTCCTTGAGATTATCTAAATCCATTCCTGGATTATGTTTCAGAAACAATCTTCTAGCAATTTCTTCATCAAGTGTCTAAATCTTGGGATTCTTGTAGTAGACAGTAGTATGCTTTCCCTTAAGCTTCAGATTTTGCATAAACTTTTGAGAATCTTAACTTTCACCTTGTATCAGAACATCAGGCTTTGTCAGACTTTGCTTATCAGAACTTGATCGTTGAATTTCAGTACTTGCTATCAGACTTTCAGTTTGAACAGCTTTAGAACTTGTCTTCTTATGAATAGAAGATCTGTTTGCATCAGTACTTAGTTTCCTTGAAGAAACCTTGTTGCTCTTCTCTTTTCCTTGAACTTGACCTCTACCCTGACTAGGGTTTCCCTGGTCATCAGTTTCATCATCTGTCTTCTTCAGTATTTGATCATCTGAGCATTTGGACTTAACTATCTTCTCCCCTTTTTTGGCATCATCTGATAGTAGGAGTGAGAGAAGAAGTTCTACTGAAGTTTGAATTTTATTCAATTGTTCCTATTGAGAAGCTTGATTTTCCAGAACCTCAGTAATTTGGGCCGGTTACTTCTCTTGAGTTTTCTCAATTGCTTCTACTTTCTCAGAAATAGGTCTGATAAACCTCTTTTTGTCAAGCTTGGTCTCCATTTCTAGCTTATTAGCTTTTTCTAGAAGCTTATCAACCTTGTCTTGAGTTTGAGAGTGAAGACCTTGAAGATGCTTGGTAGAGAGAGCAGTGATCTTGAGCTGTGTCTTGAAATCAGAATTTGATAATAACTCATCAGCTTTTGACACATGCTCTGTCAAAATGTTAGAGCTTGGAATGAAATCAAAATCATTCCACTTCTTGGTCCATTCAACTCCCCTGCGAGTATCCTCCCAAGTTATAGGTGCATCCTAATCAATAAACTTGTTTACCAGTGCTTCCTTTCCCAGAATGGGAGCTGGAGTCTCAACATAAACACTGTCTTCAGAACTCGAAGAAGATTTATTATGTTCTGACAGAACAACAGTGTGTGACGCAACTGGAGATTCAGGAATAACCTCATCTACTGTAGGAATTTCAGCATGCTTTGGAGAAATAGGTGGAGTTGGTAACTCAGCATTTAAGATTAGAGATTGAACTGAAGATTGATGAGCTTCTATAGGAGCTTCCAAATAAAAAACAGTTGGTATGTGCAGCCTAGTGATATCAATTTCAGGAATTAAGCCTGAATCTTCAACTGTAATATCTTCATGAAGAGGAGAGATTGGAGGTGTAACCACTGTATCAGTTGTTGCAGTATCAGAACTTACAGATTTCCTATTCAAAGTATTAGCACTTTGAGTTGCAGTTTCTTTCTGAGAAGTAACATTCTCAGCTTCAACTGTCACAGGTTCTGATGCATGAACCTGTGCTTCCTGTTCACTGTCAGATTCATCCCTGAGAATTAGCTTCCATCTCTTTTGAGGAGGTTGAGGAACAGACTTTGTCCGCTTTGGCCTGGAAGATGAAGATCTGATGGTATGTGCTGATGTTTCAGGTTGAGATGTTTGAGTTAATGGTTTGAAAGATGTCCTGATGGTAGATTTTGATTGTGGTTGAGAAGTTTGAGGTGCTTGTGTAGTGGTGGTAGGTGTTGAATGTTGAGGTTCAGAAGGTTGGACATCAAGATATAGTACAGTGTATGTAACTGGATCATAGTTTAGTAAGGCCTGTTTGACAGATATGGGAATTTGGAGGGGTCTCAACACAGCCTTCTTATTATCAGTAGATAATAAGTGATTAAAAGCTCTTTTAGCAAGTCTAAATGGTGGAATTAATTCACTAGCTAATTGGGGCTTATCAGTACAACAAAAACTATAAATAAGTTGATAGAATCTAGCAGAGTAAACTGTATTCCTATCTTCTGTCATCCTATCCCCAATAAAGCCTAAAATAGCACTGGCATAATCAAAATTAGTTTGATTAATTAGAGCATACCCAATTTGTTGACTGAGAATTGGGATTACATCAAAATTAGAACATTTGTTTGCAAAAGCCTTTATGATGCAGTCAAAGAAGAAACTCCATTCCCTCCTTATGTAAGGTCTCTTCAATTAACCAAGCTTTGCCAATGTCTTCTCATACCCCAGATTGGCCATCATCTGTTGAAGAACTGGCTCATCAATAGTCGAATAAATGCAATTCTCAGGAAATTGCAGTGCTTGGTGAAATGTAGCCAACGTCACGACATGTTCATCCTCCCCTGTTGTAAAGATGATACTTGGGGATCCATGAGCACCACCATCATCATATACGCCACTTCTCCAAAACTCCAGCACTTGAGTTCCAGAGATTGCTTCAGGTTGGGTCAAAGCCCAATATCAGAATTAGCAAGAAAGTCTTGAATAAAGTGAAGTTCCGATGGAGCTTCATTCTTGCTAAGAATAGACGAGTAGTTGTTAGGAACAAATTTAGCTCCATTGAAAATCAAGTCTTTTGGTGCCATCTCTGTAAGAGATTAAGTGAGAAAAAGAGTGTTTGCAAGGTGTTTGATGAAAGTCCTGTAAGAAAACGCTTCAGAGAATATTAGAGAGAGAGAGAGAATAAGAGAGATTAAGAATAGAAAAGTAAGTAAAAGATTAGAAAATCTTTTAACTCCCATATATATACTCTCTTTACTCAACAGTTATATTTTTGAAGCATGGAAGACAATTTACACCTGGCAACGTGTGAACAGTCAGTAAAAACCTAAAGCAGGAGTTAATGGGCACGGGAAATAAGCAATAATTACCGTGCACATGCAGTTTTTCAGGACAGACACGTTTACCACTACCCCTAATGATTATGACTGTTTTTATCTCAGCTAATTATATTCTGATTAAATATGACCATTTCAGTATTCACCACAAATAAGTCTTATAAAGAATAATACCACGTAAGCATCAGAGATTCCATCAGGAATTATTATCAGAACTTTAACTTATATCAGATTTTAACAGTCATCAGAATATGGCTTATCAACTCAAAAAGTGAATATCTTTTTCTGTGATTCTTCATACAAATACTGACTTGATTCTTCAGAATTTAATCATCGGAACTTTCATTAGAACTTGTCCTCATAATTTATGCAAATGACACTTAATTGTTCGTCAAAAACATCTTAATCACCACAGTAATTTTCATCATTCATATGGAGTGAGAGTGTGTGCATTTAGCAGAATATCAGATAAAGATGAAAGTCTGATAAACTTCAGTACATCTTAAAAATAAGGCATAACTAAGAAAAGTGCTTAAAATCTGTCATCAATCATGAAGTCTATTATAGAACAGATTTTATGCTAGAGTCTACCTCAACTGTTTGTGCTCATTTTATGCATCTTTTGAAATTCCTTTTTACAGTGGCTTCTCAGTGTAAGTGAGTCACAACTGCTTATCAGAATTTATGCTATTATCAGAGTATTTCTCCAGTAATTAGAGAATGTGAAAAGTCACCAAGAAAAATTTATTTTCTTGTCTAATGCATAAAACTTAATACCAGCAATGCACTTGGGTCTTTCCTTCCATATTTTTTTCTCTAGATCTCAAAGGAGTACCTGACTTTAATTTTTCTCTTCTTTGCTTTTCTTTTGATAAGTGAGGCTTATCAAGCATGTAGTTCATCCTTAAGGTTTATTGACTTCAGAATTTGACAGATAAGAAGCAAGAATCTAGTTCGTGACTTAGTAATAAGATACAAAAAGTAAACTTGACTAAGCTCAAAATCAGAATTTGCTTGTGGTAATGAGTTTCCACATAAATAACTAATTCAAATATGAGATCTCTAGTATGTTAAAGACTACAATGTCAGCATCTAGCACATATATCCTCATTGGATTGAATAGTCACTGAACATTTAAATCACTATCAGAGTATAAAGATCCACATCAGATAATAATCAGCATTTAATGTATTTCAATTAAAGCACAGATTATATGAAAATAAAACAATCTGTAAACACTGATCATAAAGTCTGATGCATGAGAACAAAAACTAAGCAGATTTAGAGAAAGAACCTAAAACCATTCCAAGTTCATTTACCAGTCTTCTAAAGGTAGCTTCGCATAGTGGTTTTGTAAAGATATCTGCTAGTTGTTGATCTGTTGGAACAAAATGCAATTCCACTATACCTTCCATCACATGTTCCCTTATGAAATAGTACCTAATGCTGATGTGCTTTGTCATTGAGTGTTAAACTGGATTACCTGTCATAGAAATAGCACTTTCATTATCACAGTAAATAGGGATTTTAGAAAATTCTAACCCAGAATCCAGTAATTGATTCTTCATCCAAAGAATCTGTGCACAACAGCTTCCTGCAGCAATATATTCTGCTTCTGCAGTTGATGTGGAAATTGATTTTTGTTTCTTGCTAAACCAAGAAACTAATCTGCCTCCAAGAAATTGGCAGCTTTCACTTATGTTTTTCCTGTCTATTTTGCATCCTACAAAATCTGTATCTGAGTAACCTATTAGCTTAAAATCTGATTCTAAGATACCACAATCCTATATCAGTTGTACCCTTAAGGTAATTGAAAATTCTTTTCACAACTATTAAGTGAGGTTCTCTTGGATCAACCTTAAATCTTGTAAAAAGACAGGTAGCATACATGATATCAGGTCTACTTGCAGTTAAATAGAGTAAAGAACCAATCATACCTCTCTAGTTAGTAATATCTACTGATGAACCAGTATCTTTATCTAACTTGGTTGCAGTGGCCATGGGAGTGGATGCTGTTGAACTATCTTGCATTCCAAATTTCTTGAGTAAATTTCTGGTGTACTTGGATTGACAGATAAAAGTACCTTCTTCATTTTGCTTGACTTGAAGGCCCAGAAAATAACTAAGTTCTCCCATCATACTCATTTGATATCTTGACTGCATTAGCTTTGCAAATATTTCACAGAGTTTGGCTTTTGTAGAACCAAATATGATATCATCAACATATATCTGTACCAAAAGTAAGTCCTTTCTATGGTTGAGGTAGAACTGTGTTTTATCAATTGTACCTCTATGAAATCTACTTTCCAGAAGGAATTGAGCTAAAGTCTCATACCATGCTCTTGGAGCTTGCTTAAAGCCATAAAGTGCTTTGTCAAGCCTATAGTCATGATTTGGAAATTTTGAATCTACAAAGCCTGGAGGTTGTTCAACATACACCTCTTCTTCCAATTCTCCATTGAGAAAAGCACTTTTTACATCCATTTGAAAGACTTTAAAATTTTTGTGAGCAGCATAAGCCAAAAAGATTCTTATTGCTTCCAATCTAGCAACTGGTGCAAATGTTTCATCATAATCAATACCCTCATGTTGAGAGTAACCCTTAGCAACCAGCCTTGCTTTATTTCTTGTAATTATGCCATCACTGTTAGTTTTGTTTCTGAACACCCAATTTGTGCCAACAACTGATCTGTTCTTTGGTCTTGGCACTAGGGTCCAGACTTTGTTTCTATCAAATTCATTTAACTCTTCCTGCATTTCTTGCACTCAATCAGCATCTTGAAGAGCTTCTTCCACTTTATTTGGTCCAGTCTGAGATAGAAAAGAATGATAGAGACATTCATTTGATGTTGCTGTTCTAGTTCTGACACCTGCTTCAAGATCTCCAATAATTAAGTCATGTGTATGTGATTTGGCCCACTTCCTTGCAGATGGAAGTTGATTTCTAGAACTGGATCATCCCCCATGATCCATGCTATCTCCATCAGCATTTTTTGATGCTCCCCCTGTAGTTATGCTCTCTGAGACTTCAGAATTTGAGTTGGATCCTTCAGGATTTGAAGAATCAGAGTTTCCAGAATTATCAGAATTTGGCTCATCAGAACCTGATGAATCAGAACTTGAAGAGCCAGTGACAGGTTCTGATGCTTCTTGAGAGTCTTGAGTTGTGGTAGGATCTTCAGCTAGCTCCCCCTGGACATGTGCATTTTCCTTTGGAGTTGTTATCACAGTTTCAATGATATCGGAACTTAACCCGTCAGAACTTACAGGATCAGAGTTTAAGTCATCAGAATTTACAGAATCAGAATTTAAGTCTTCAT
The DNA here is from genome assembly GCF_009905375.1 of Apium graveolens. Taxonomy (NCBI): domain Eukaryota; kingdom Viridiplantae; phylum Streptophyta; class Magnoliopsida; order Apiales; family Apiaceae; genus Apium; species Apium graveolens. The sequence continues at coordinate 126,189,630 of NC_133657.1, read as the reverse complement.
TTTCAAATCTCAGCTGATCGTAATCATTGAAATCTTCAAGTCCAGTAATCTTCTTATCATCAAAAGATACATTGATAGATTCCATGACAACCCTTGTTCTTAAATTGTAGACTCTGAAGGCTTTTGTGGAAAGTGGATATCCAACAAAAATTCTTTCATCAGCTTTTAGATCAAATTTTGACAGCTGTTCAGGATGAGTCTTAAGAAAGAAAATAATTACATCCAAATACATGAAAGTATTTCAGATTTGGCTTCTTTTTCTTCACCATCTCATATGGTGTTTTTACATGCTTGTTTATGAGTGTTGTATTCTGTGTAAAACAAGCAGTCTGTACAGTTTCAGCCCAAAACTAGGTAGGTAACTTTGCTTCATCAAGCATAGTTCGTGCAGCTTCAATGAGAGTCCTGTTCTTTCTTTCTACAACTCTATTTTGTTGTGGAGTTCCAGGTGTAGAAAATTCCTGTTTGATTCCATGCTCTTTGCAGAACTCTTCCATGATTGAATTCTTGACTCAATGCCATTATCACTTCTTATAATTTTAACAGGATTTTAGACCAACTTATCCAGCTGTCTGACATGATCAGTTAGAGTAGATGCAGTTTCATTCTTCTTGTGCAAGAAATACACCCAAGTGTATCTTGTGAACTCATCCACTATAACCATAGCATATTTCTTCTTTGCAATAGACATGACATTGACTGGACCAAATAGATCAACATGCAGTAGGTGATAAGGCTTAAGAATTGAAGATTCAGTTTTGCTCTTGAATGAAGATTTTCTTTGTTTTGCCTTTTGACATGAATCACAAAAGCCATCAGGGGAAAATATTGATTTTGGAAATCCTCTCACAAGATCTTTCTTTACAAGCTTATTTATGTTATTGAAATTTAAATGAGAGAGTCTTTTATGCCAATTTCAGCTTTCTTCAATTGATGCTCTACTCATCAGACAAATTGCAGAACCATCAGTACTTGTTGAAAGTCTGGCTTCATAAATGTTACCATGCCTGTAACCTTTTAGAACCACTTTGCATGTAGAATTGCTTACAACTTCACAGTGTTCTTCAAAGAAATCCACATAATAACCTCTGTCACAGATTTGACTCACACTTAGCAGATTGTGTTTAAGTCCTGAGACAAGAGCTACTGTTTCAATGATGACATTCCCAAGATTGATGTTGCCATATCCCAGAGTTTTTCCCATGTTGTCATCTCCATAAGAAACTCCTGGGCCATCTTTCTCCACAAAGTCTGATAGCAGGGCTTTATTTCCAGTTAGGGATGGTAATCGGGTCGGATCAGATCGGGTATTGCAGAATCCATATCCAAACCCAAAAATTTTATTCATACCCGAACCCGAAAATGAATACCCGAACCCGATATATCAGATTTCGGATCGGATTCGGGTATACCCAAACCCGAATTTTTTTGAATTGAATATTCATACCCGAACCCGAAACCCGAAACCCGAAATTTTTTGAATAGGATATTCATACCCGAACCCGAAATCCGAACCCGAAAGCTGAAAATTTGTATAATTATTGATATTGCAAGTGCTTAGGATCGAACACGCGACTTGTAGAGAAAGCGTTTTAATGTATCATCTTCAACCACTCGACCACATCATTATTTGTGTTATTATATGTATAGGTAATATTTAAAAAATCAACTCAATTGATACCGAGTTTTTTAGATTTATTACTAAGATATATTTTGTTAACCTTATAAACCTTATCACTCATTTAAATGATTGAATAATTACATACATTAAACTTTATAATTAGTTAATTTTTAACATAAATATAAAAATATATGTTCTAAAAATTATATAATAATATATAAAAGGTAAATTATAGAATATATATATATTATTGAGGAAAGTTCTATGAAGACCACGTTTTCATCAGAGACCTTGGAGACCACATATGTTCTGCAATCAAAATATTATAAAATATATTATTTTGTGAAGTATGTTTTATGAGTATCACTAATTCATTAAAATTATTGAAGATCATTTAAATTTAATAAGTAGAATGTGTATGTTCTGCAAGCTGAACAAATATTCTGCAAACTTAACATGTTTTGTTGAATAAAATATTTTGGTAATGTTTTACATGCAATACATATATGATATTCAAGATTTTAAATAAAATAAGGATCTTTATAGAGCATGATTCACAAAATAAAATGTTTTGCAATGTTTTTATGCAATATTTAACTTGCAGAACATAAGTGGTCTCCAAGGTCTTCAAAAAAAAGTGGTCTCCATAGAACCTAACCCTTATTATATAATATTATAATGTGTAATATATAAAATTCTAATATAACATATAATATATATATATATATTTAATAATTCGGGTTTATTTTTGGATTTCGGGTTCGGATCGGGTGCGGATAGCATTTCGGATTTCAGATTGGATTTCGGATCAATATACCTAATATCCAAATCCAAATCCAAAAATTCTCGGGTTTAAAAATTAAATCCAAATCCAAAAAATCGGGTTCAGTATATCCAAAATTTCGGGTTACGGATTGGATATCCATCGGATCAGATTATTTTGCCATCCCTATTTCCAGTCATATATCCTGAACATCCACTGTCCAGTACTAGGATATCTTTCCTGTTGCCCTGCAATCATAAAGAACACTAATGGTTAGTTTTAAGGATCCAGACTTGCTTGGATCCTTTGGCCTTTTTAAGTTTGTTAGCATTTGCAGCGGATTCAGTTTCAGAGTTTATGCTAACATGCTGTTTATCAGTACTTATATCAGACTTTGCATCAGGCTTTACACTAGAAAGAATTAAAGTAACTTTCTTCAAAGAAGGTTTTATTTGATAATAATCATAGTACAAACTATGATATTCCTTACAAGTATAAATGGAATGCCATAAACTACCACAACGAAAACAAGGATTTTGTGGCTTAAACCTAACAGACTGACTCTTAATTCCTGACTTAGGAGGTAAAGAGTTTATATTCTTATTCTTCCTTCAAAAAGAAGCAAAATGGTTAGAGTTTCCACAGTTATAACATTTCTTTCTAGGGGAACAGGCATATAATTATTGCTTTTGTTCACACCTTCCTTTCCATTCCTATTTTTCCTAGCTGCCTTTACCTTGTTGACATTCCTAATTTCTTTCAGCTTATGCTTAAGCTGCTTCTTTGTCATTAAGACTATGTTCACTTCAGCTGGTTTATCCTGTTCTAATTTGTCAGAAGTTGACTTTTCCTTAACTTCTGCTACAGACTCTTTCATCTTTTCAGAATCAGATTTTACAGTTTTAGCTACAAACTTAACAGGATTCACCTTTGACTTAGCAGTCTGTTTAACAACAATTGGCTCAATTTATTCAGTTCCTTTTTCACTTTTATTATCTCCATAACCTAAGCCCTCTTTCCAGTTTCCACTACTTAATAAATTCTGAGTTGTTCTACCAGAGTTAGTCCAAGTCCTGATAATCTCTCTTTCTTTTTCTAACTCAGTTTTTAGAGATTCATTCAATTTTAGCACTTCATCTCTAACATAAAAAGCATCAGCTCTTTCTTTCTGAGTTTGATGGAACATAACTAACTCTTTTTCTAAATAGTCATTCCTTTTCTTATAATCAAGATTTTCAGAAGTTAATATTTCACATGTTAAAGTTTGATCTCTGTAACTAATAAACATGGTTTTAAGATATAATCTCAACTCAATATTATCATCAGTATGAAAAGCATAAGTTGTTTGAGGTACCTTCAGTTCAGCAGTTTCAGGGCTGCCATCAGCATTTGCCATCAAGGCATTCACCTCATCTTCAGAATTTGAAGAGTTTGTCCAGCTTTTCTTCTTTGTGACAAGTGCCTTGCCTTTGTCACTCTTTACTTTCTTACAGTCAGGAGATATGTGTCCTCTTTCACCACAATTGTAACATTTGACATTTGAGTTGTCTCCTCTGTCAGACTTTGCACTTTTGCCTTTAGACTTTCTGAACCCTTTCTTATCAGTACTTACACCTTTTCTGGAAAACTTCTTTCCCTTTCTGAATTTCCTGTAGGCTATCTTTGTGATACCCTTCACCATAAGAGCACACAATTTCATCATCTCTGCATCAGCATCCATTTCAGGTAAGCTTTCAGTTTCTGAATCATCATCATCTGAATATGATGACTCTGAATCAGACTTTGTGATGAGAGCCTTTTCTTTTCCCTTCTTTGAGACAGCAACTTTAGGAAATTCCTCCTCAGCCTTAAGATCAACTATCCTTGACTTTCTCCCATGTCTCTTGCTCCTTTGATCCATCTCAAGTTCATGAGTCTTGAGCATACCATAAATTTCATCAAGAGTAGTTTCATCAAGAGCACAGTTGTCTCTTATGGTAGTAGACTTCAAATCCCAATTTTCAGGAAGAGCTAAAAGGAATTTCATATTTGAATCTTCAAGATCATATTTCTTGTCCACCAGTGACAGATCATTCAAGAGTTTGACAAACCTGTCATATAATTCAGTTAATGACTCACCAGCTTTTGAGTCAAAGTGCTCATACTCTTGAGTGAGTATAGTCCTCATGTTCTTTTTGATTGCATCAGTTCCCTGGCATCTTATCTCCAAAGCATCCCATATCTCCTTTGCAGTCTTGTAATTAATTATCCTGTTTGACATGACATTATCAATGGCACTATGCAGCAAATGCCTTACCCTTGCATCCTTGGCAATAGATGAGATGTCTTCAGCTGTGTAATCACCTTTCTCCTTTGGTATGGACTTTATTGGTTGATCTGCAACTGCAACAGAGAGCTTGGTAGGCTTATATGGTCCTTCATTAATCCTATCAAGGTATTTTGGATCTGTAGCTTCCAGAAACATAGCCATCTTCACTTTCCATATGGGATACTCAGAAGGTCTCAGTATTGGAACCCTAATAGTCTCATATCGACTGTGGATTTGAATGTTTTAGTTTCTTCAGTTTTGGTAGGCTTGGTTGGAGTTTGTGCTTCTTCAGACATGATTGTTTGGATCTTTTTTGTATGTGTGTTAACAGATAAGCCCTTGATACCAATTGTTAGGTCACACAACACTGTAGAAGGGGCTTGAATACAGTGTTATTACAATCAAATCGATCTTGAACACAAGTAACAGTAAACAGATATATTCAATATAATAAAATTTATTACAATGGAACTGTTCTCTCTCAGTGATGAACAAATATTACTAAGAGCTGCTAGGTTACAATGAATAATATATCTCGATAATGATAACACATATAGTGTAAACCTATGTCTGTGTTTATATAGTACACAGTTACAAGATAACTTCTAATTGATATTGAATATAATTCTGTCTCCTAAAATATATCAATCGGATATCTTATACAAGTCTTCCAGTCTTCTAATTCTTTTCATGCATATCTTCTTTTATTTTAGTATCGATCTTCTACTGTTAATCAGCTTCCTTCCTTAACAGTAAGTCCTCCCGTACTTAAGTTCTGACATGACCTTAAGTCCTGATATTATGTTTAGACTTCCAGTAAGTACTGATTCCAATAAGTCCTCATATTTCCTGTTTGTTAAGATCTGATAACTAAACATGAAATATATTAGACATGATATCTCAAATATATCTAACACAATAATCTTATCAATAACAAGTTCACAAGAACAAAGACAGGATATCTCAAGAATCAATAACAGGGGTACATCACTATAAAAGTTCAATACTCTACATGGCATGAACAATATCCTCTTTATAACCATTTACACAAGTAAGTAGAGTTACTTGCCTGAATTCGCTTTCCTGTTTCACAAAGGTTGAACTACTGCCACCTAGTATACTTTTCCTTTCCTAGCATGAATGCTCTCACACTCCGAATCTACAATCCAAAAACCAAAACCTTAATTAGATTCCCACTTGACGTTCCCAGAACGCTTAACATTTCCCTTAATCGCAATACCCTAAGAGTATTTATATACTCATTTATAAATACACAACACGCTTATACCATAACTCGCATACTTTAACCATATAGACTTCAGATCACACATTACGATGCAAATACGACATATAGCATTTAATCCTTGCATTTCTAACTCTATACTTGAGTTATCATATCAATCATATATCTTATAATAATATGACTTAATCCTTCCTTTTCATCAATTAATTTGAACTAAAACACACACATAGATCACATAACTTTTAGAAATTACACATGCATTCACTTAGTATCCAATCAATCACCTTCATACCTATTTCCATTCGTCCCTTACAACCAAACACAACCAAGAATCAAACATTAACATGCAAGCACCAAAATTGCATAAAAACTTGGGATCAAGTCACCACTCATTCCTTTAAATCTTATTTTAACCTAAACGCTTACATGTAAAATTCAACCTTGACATGCACTTACTAGAACCAAATCGAAATCACATATATAGTTCATTTAAACACATAAATCAACTTGAATCCCTTAAGATCAAGTAAGAACACCTGAAATTTCCAATAATCAAGACATGCAACCATTTAAGTAATTGATCTACTAATCACTCTAATTATCCAATAATTTCCAAGGTTACACATCAACGAGTCATTTTCATTACTAAAATCTATTTGACCTTTAAAAATATCAAGAACCCATTCGGGTTTTTAAGAAATCATTACATGCAAACATTGTTCCAAATCCTTGAATCACTATTTATTCTAATTTCTCAATATTATCCTAGAATAAACATCCACAACCATTTAAATCAACAAAATCAACTTAATATTCTCAAAATCAAGAGCCATTCAGCTTTTTAAAGGAACAACACATGCAAACACCGAAAATAAGTTTTATGATTAGTAGAGTTTAGTTTACACATCATGACTCACCACCGGTTCACCGGAGTTCATCACCGGTGGTGGTGGCTTTCCGGTGGTGCCCCCATTCGGGGGTTTCCAAACCATAAAAACCTCCAATTTCTCTATCAAACAACAACAAGTATCACATGCAGCAACAATTCATCACAAATCAAGAAGATCAAAGTCAAAACTTGCAAGAAGACCTCGAACCAAGGTTCTCGGCTCAACATCACACACAAACATACACGCACACACGCATGCAAACATCTACACACACATGCACAATATTTAAAGCCCATATATGGATTAAGAATGAAGTTTTATGGAAGAATCCATATAAATTAAGTGAAAAAGAGAGGTGTACCGAAAGGAACAGAGAGAGAGAGAGAGAGAGAGAGAGAGAGAGAGAGAGGGAGAGAGACAGAGAGAGAGAGAGAGAGAGAGAGAGACAGAGAGAGAGAGAGAGAGAGAGAGAGAGAGAGACTTCGAGAGTGAGAAAGAAAGAGAGAGAAATGAGAGAATGTGAGAGATGAGAGAGTGAGGCCGGGTGAAGAGAAAGAAAAGGGGGAGGGAAGCGAGTATATATATTAGCTTGGAAGGGTAGTATGGTCATTGTACCATACTTTTAAATTTCTTTTTCTCTTTTCTCTTATTTCAATCTAAAAATGGATTTATTCAAGAAATAGCTCTCTTAGAAAAGATGAGAATGGAAAGAATAATAATTTTAGAGCATAGATATCAAAATTAGCTTTCCAACCATATTTTCAGAATAATTTTTGAGCGAACGGTTGATTAAATACGGATTTTACAATATTATGCTGAAAATAGCATTTAGACTCCATAAAATCATTTTAAAATGCAACGATCACGAAATAATTCCTTCTATCATTTTCAGAAAGTCTCTAAGACTATTTTGAAGATAAAAACAAATTTCACACCTTAATCTTACTCGAATAATTTTATAAAAATGTATAAAGGTTCAATAAACCTTATTTTAAATCAAATAATCCCTTAAATCCTTTTAAAAATCAACAGATCACGTAATCATGCATACAAAAAAGCAAGCACTTATATTCACACATCACAATTCATAACTGATCATAAAATTCCCTTTTTATTATTACTCCTCCTTTTTCGCGTATCAGGTCACGTTCTGCCTGACGGCCCAACGCTTAGCGTTTCAATTACGCTTCACAATCAATTATTTTTACTAACCGACTCATCACCGGAACATAATTCTCACTTAAACATTCCATTTCACATATCAACACATATTTCATATTTAAACACTTTAATCCCTTTTTAAGACGGGTTCCGTTCTACCTGACGACCCGACAACACAGCTTAACCCCTAAGCTGACTCTTTAAATTGGAACACATCTATCTACGCTCCCAGCGACTAATATATAATAAAGACAATTAACCATCAAAATCATTTAATCACATAATTTATAATCACACCACTGAAATCATACTTTAATCACTTAATCATGTTGCGAAATTCTCAGTCGTTACATCTACCCCAGCTAGTAGACTCTCCCCATCTAGATTTGGTGTCTGGGTGGTGATCATAGTTTCTAGAACTATGTCACTTGAAGTTGGAAACTCTTGAGAACTAGAATCAAGAGTTTCATTTTAGGAAGTAGAAATTTGAGATATAAGAATTTGAGTGTCAGGATTGAGTGTTGGCAGCTCCCCCTAAGTAAATGAGGGAGCATCAAGATATGTGCTCTCCTTGTGTGTTTCATCCTTATTCCCCCTTCCATACACTTGAATTGCTTCAAGTGTTTGTGCAGACTCATTACAGGGTGCACTAGGGAGAGTGCTCTTTTCAATAGAGACACCCTATTGAAAGGGTGCCCCTAGAGTCGGTTTTTGTCCCTGTTTTACAACTACATATTTTTTAGAGGATACAGAGGTGTCTTGAGTGGTCAGCTCAGATTAGATAGCCTTCTTTGTATTTTTGACCAATGGTGACTCAGTTTCTGTCTGTTCCTCACCTCTCTCATTTATGATTGTCAGGTTTGCCTGTTTAACTTCTTTTTACTCACTTCACCCTTTTGAGAGGATGAAGTGGTTGGTTTCCTACCTTATAGTGGTACAGAAGAAGTGGTCTCAGCTTGGGAAGGCCCCTGTTGGTTGTCCTGTATTTGTACTTCTACAGTGACAGGAGCCATAGTTGTACTAGATACAACATTTGATCTCATGTCATGCATGGGGTAAGGGTAAGTCTTAAACCTCTCCATCATGAATGTAGTGATCTTGAGACTTACAGTTACCTTGTTCTTTGTAGTAAGTGAGCCAAATATAATTTTGGACACTTGCTTACAATTGCCTATTTTTTTGCTATTTATACCATTAAGTAAATGAATGTCTGATACTTTATGATTTTAATTAGACATAATAAACCTAGGAAAGAAAATTTCCTTACCTCTTGCAGCTAAGGGCATTGTGAGCCAGGTGACAAGTTCTTCCAGGATCAATAGACCAACATGCAAGTGTCTGTTGTGGGCTATGGAGAACACCAGCTTCTGCACCACACTTAATATGTTTTCATATCCTTTCTTTCTGTAGGTAAAGGCCCTCACTATAGAATCAAACAAGAAAGACCATTCCTTCCTCAGGTTTGTTCTGTTCAGACTTTTTAAGTTGATTCTTCCATCATAGTTTATGAAGTCCATGAACTCAGCTAACTCATCCTGTGTTGGCACCTCTACCATATTTTCAGTTGGAAGACCCAAAGTTGCATTCACATCTAGCTCATTGAACTCTATTTGTTGGCCTCCAATTTAGCAAGTCACCATCATGGATACAGAGTTGTCATTCATAACTATCCTCACTACAGCAATTGTCCAGAATTCATGCAGAACATCCAGGTACATGATTGAGTTAGCAGTTAAAGCGCCTGCAAGATATGATTCAGACAAAAACTTAACAAACCTCTTGAAAGAATCAGGGGATTGATTAGCATAATTAAAAGAAAGGTAGTTAGTTCCATTCTTGGGGATATCAGCTCTAACATTGTTGAGTGCCATTGTTGTTGAGTAAGAAGGAATGGGTAAGAAAAATGAGAGAGAAAGAGCTTCAAACAAGAGAAAAATCGGTTTGGATTTGAAAATTAGGTCACTTAGAGTTCTCGAAGGCGTAAGAATGTGTATGTCGAGATGTCAGGGTATTTATAGTAAAAGGTAAATGACTTATCGAGAACTAAAAATGGACGTTTGGAATTTGCTTATCGAGAAGTCATATTAAGAGAATAGATACATATCGATATATCATTTTCCAGATTCTTATCGAGAACTAGAAAAGGACTTATCGAGATGTCAAATAAATACCCAGTTTGTCCTAAATGGGCTGAATTGTTTCCAATTTTTATTTGAATAAATCAAAATAAAATCAGAATATTTATATTAAAAGTATTTTACAAAAATAATTTATCAAATTAAATTATCTCAGTTCTGAGTTATTTATAGGTCTAAAGTTTATACTTGTAGAGAACTCTATGAGTTAACACTTATAGAGAACTCTACAATGACTTATCGATAAGTCATAATAAAGCTTATTGAGAAGTCCCTCGAGAAGTCAGAAAATTGACTTGTCGAGAACTCACTCGAGAAGTCTTAAAATTACTTGTCGATAAGTCAATTAGACTTATCGAGAAATCATTTTTCTATATACTTTTGATCACTTTGATTCTACCTTGTGCTAATTTTACATACTGAAAATGCAAATCAACATTTAGACGAAAATTCTTAAATTTGAAATTTTTCAAGTTAATTTTTGAATTTTGAAAAAAAAAATATGCAGAGATTTCTGAAATATTTATAATTCATATTTCAGTTAATTTCCAGTTAAATCAAATTAATTTTGATTTACTAGAAATTAATCTACTGCAAAATATTGGTTAGAGTTCTTACCTTAGGATGAAGAAGTCAGCATTCCTATTTCACCTACAAGTCTAGTGAAAGTTGCTTCATCCAAAGGTTTAATAAAAGTGTCAACTAATTATTTTTCTGTTGGAACAAAAATAAACTCAATGGTATCATTTGCAGCATGTTATCTAATAAAATGGTACCTAATGTGCATTGTTCTAGAATGATTAATTGGATTAGCCACAATAGATATAGCACTAGTATCGTCACACATAATTGGAATTTTGTGTAACACTAGTCCATAATCCATTAGCTAATTTCTAATCCAAAGCAGTTGAGCACAGCAACTTCCAGCATCTATGTATTCAGCTTCAGTTGTGGAAGTTGACACAGACTGTTATTTCTTGTTATACCAGGATACAAGTCTTTATCCAGGAAACTGACAACTTCCACTAGTGCTCTTTCTGTCAACCCTGCATCCAGCAAAATCTGCATCTGTGTATCCAACAGCTTCAAAACCAGTTCCCTTAAAATACAATAATCCCAAGTTTGGAGTCCTCTTCAAGTATCTGAAAATCCTCTTCACAACCATCAAATGTGATTCCTTTGTATTGGCTTGAAATCTTGCACATAGACATGTAGCAAATATGATGTCTGGCCTACTTGTAGTTAAGTACAACAAAGATCCAATCATTCTTCTATAGCTTGAGATATCTACAATCTTGCCCTTTTTATCTTCATCCAACTTTGTAGCTGTAGACATAGGTGTAGATGCAGGTGAACAATCAACCATACTTAAAAATTTCAATAAATCTTTGACGTACTTAGTTTGGATGATGAAGATTCCATCACTTCTTTGACTGACTTGACGTCCAAGAAAATAACTCAATTCCCTCATCATACTCATTTCATATTTACTCTACATAAGCTTGGAAAATCTTTGACATAGCTTTTTATTAGTAGAACCAAAGAGAATATCATCCACATAGATTTGAACTAGGATCATATCATCACCATGCTTCTTGTAAAAGAGAGTCTTGTCAATAATACCTCTAGTGAATCCATGCTTAATAAAAAATTCTGACAGTGTATCATACAAAGCTCTAGGTGCTTGTTTTAGTCCATAGAGAGCCTTTAATAACTTGTATACAAAATTTGGAAATTCTGGATCTTCAAAGCCAGGTGGTTGTTGCATATAAACTTCTTCTTCCAACTCACCATTGAGGAAAGAACTATTCACATCCATTTTATATGCCTTGAAATTGGAGTGTGCAGAAAATGCAAGAAAGATCCTTATTGCTTCAAGTCTTGAAACATGAGCAAAGGTCTCGTCATAGTCAATTCATTCCTCTTATGAGTAACCTTTTGCAACTAACCTTGCTTTATTTTTTGTGACAATTCCATTTTCATCCATTTTGTTCTAGAACACCCATTTTGTTCCAATAATACTTCTGTTCTTTGGTGCAGAAACCAATTTCCAAACTTTGTTCCTTTTAAACTGATTTAGCTCTTCTTGAATAGCAGATATCCAATCAGGATCAAGTAGGGCTTCCTCAGTTTTCTTAGGCTCAATTTGAGACAGAAAGCATGCATGAAAATATTCATTTGCAGTTGCACTTCTAGTCCTCACTCCAGCATTGGGATCATCAATAATTGCATCTGCATTGTTACTTCTATCCCATTTCCTTGTGTAAGTTTGTTGACTTATGTTTTCTGCTTCTTCTTCTTCATTGGTATGATTTCCAGAACCTTCTTCTATTTCTCCCCCTGAGTAATCGGGTTCAAAAATGATTTTATGAAAAATCGGTCAAAACTTGGTTTGGCTCCGAGTTTTGGCCGATTCTTTATAAAAAAAATTATAATTAATTTTCAATTATGAATAGAAAAATTCCACAACACAACAAAACGCCCCCTCCTCTCAAGTCTCAACATCCTATTGTGATAAACACATTACCCCATTAATCGAACCCACGAGTATCATCTCTTTCGAAAACTCAGCAAACATAATTTTCCTAGCACTACCAACTTTCTTAACACACCCATGAATATAATGCATATATACCATTTTTTCATATAGCTAAAATACACAATAAGGTTCGAGCTAGTCTTGTTAACAAGATCATAATCATAAATATAAAACATAATGTGCTTACTATTTAAAATATTGTGAGCAAGATGCATTGATATAGATTTAGTGAGAAGAATATGAAAAAGAGACCTGGCAGAATAATGTTTGTGGCTGCACAGAGGAGTAGTAGAGTTGATGATGTCATTGCGCGGTATGATTGTTGGTGTGGCCGTGCGGAGGAGTATGAGGGTGATAATAGTTGATCTACAAAAAATGAAAGTAGTCAAGTAATGAAGTATATATGAAGAAAATAGTAAATATGGGGCGTGTGTCTATATTGTATGTGTAATACTTATTTTATGAAGACTACTTAAGCTTTCATGCTTCGCATACCTTTCGAATATGCCCATATTGGGGTAGGTCATACCCCTTTTCGAATAGACCCATATTAGGGTGGGGGTTGGGTTTGAGATTCTTATTTTTACTCTCGGACACTAAAGCAGGTACACGTTTAAACAAAATTACAAGCCATGCCAATAAAACACACAAATAAGAGTCAAATATAAGATACCTGGTATACATCGAATATGAAAAGTACACTATAAAAATAATTTTCAAATAAGTTTAAAAGTTAGCTCAAGAATGGCGGTACAACCCTATAAAATTGTGTTGCTCTTTTTATTTTTTTCTTTGTCTTCATCTAAATATTTTTAACTCAAAAAAATAATTGTTGGGTAGTTTATCCCCAATCAACCGAATCAAAAACATCTAAATCAGTAATTAGCTTCCATGCTACGGTTGTAGAAAAGGTAAGTCCGTGTGTTCAACGCTACGGCTCATGTATAAGCTGAAGAACCTATTTTTTCTTTTCTTGAAGATATTTGAATGATATTTGGTGATAATTTGTTTCTTATTTCAGTGATTGGGATTGTTAAATTGGAGTTTTATTCGAGTTATTCATAAAAATGGATTGTTGCACGCTTGTTGGATATGAGTTTGCTATTTGTCATTAGTGCTCTAGTAATTTTTGAATTATTTTGGTATTATGATATTTATTGGTAGTATGATTTTAGGGTGATAAGCTTTGTTTTTCTTGATTCATAAACGATTATTGATAAACTTAATTGTTTAACTGAACATCATTGTTCTTGATTGCTACTCTATACGATGTTTGGCTTTTTCTTGCTATGATAAGTTCATGAGTTTATATGTCATGATTACTTGCTTCTAGTCTTAGTACCATGCCTTGACAGATATTGCTATAATAGTTGACATTGTTTTGCAATGATTAAATCTATCATGTGCAAGTTATATGTGTTAAATGATGCTAAATGGTTAAGTGTTTGCAACGTTGTTCATTACAACTTACTTGTCTTTAATACTGGTTCATTAATTTGAATGATTAAAACGGCAGGTTAAATTTATTCATTTAAATTGCCATTTATTTAGCTACAAATTAGGGCATGAGTAAATGAGTTGTTAAGTTACTTTTTTTTGGTTATTTTTATAACTGTTTTTGATTTGATGTGAATTAAGAAATCTAGTTACTAGTTACTTTATTTTAACCTAATGATTTTAAATCAATCAAGGATTGGTACATGTTATTTTACTTATGTTACGGTGTATCTCTTTTAATTGTTTATGATCTTTCTGTATAATATTTTTAGCTACCGTAAGGTATAACGTCGCTTGGTTTAGGTATTTAACTTTTAAAATGGCCTGTATAATTATTAATTTAAGCAAGATTTATTATCTTTTAATTGTTATTAATTACTTTCTGTTACAATTTAACGCTCTCAAATCTAAAGTTTACTTTCCTGTGTTTAAAGATATTTTTGATTTTCTTTTTCATAAAAGTTATAGTTAATTTGGTATGTGTATTAAATGTGTTCCTTTTACTCCTGTTGTTGATTTATGTAACCTCTAAAATAATTATATGTAATTAATGTGTTTGTTTTTCATTTCATGGTTATGTTTTTAAATCCCATTTTAATTATTTTTTAGCTTGCTAGAAATTTGTTGATTTCTATCTTTAGATTAAATTTTTCATAAGGACCATTAGATTTAAATTTGCTATTTCTTGGTATTAATGTAACGGATCTTACTCATTTAATATAATTAAATCTCATGAATGATATTCTTTTTAGATAACTTTTGATTTGAGTTTTAGGTAATTTTGATTTGATTGATTGCTTTTAAATGATGCAGTTGATGCTGATGTGATGGAGTATTTTTGGTATTTACTTAAAAGGGGAGTTACAAATTAGGATCTATTTAACTAATAGATAGGTATTTTAATGAGTGTGTTGATTGAAGTTTTTATGTGTACCTTTTATGGATGACCTATTTGAGGACATAATTTTGGCCTTCTAGAAGAAATCTTCTGGCAATTTATTGGGTTTGTTTATGTCAATTTATTGGGTTTGTTTATGTCAATTTATTGGGTTTGTTCGTGTCGAACTAATATTTTAGTTAGATTTTATATTATTATTATGTATTATATATTTATTTTTATTTTTATAATTTTAATAATCGTTTTTTAATATATTTTTTTGTCCCTTTTGTTTTATTTTCAGGATGGTAAGAGATTTAAAGAGGTTCTCATATCAGATTTAAAGTTCAATTATCAATCAAGATCTCAGTTTACAAGATAATTTTGAAGATATGCGAGATTGTTCGGGCAACTATCAGACACTAGTTTATACTTAATTTTATATATAATATATTTTTAGCAGGTACTCATTTTTCCCTCCTGAAATTTTTTTTCCATTGAATTTTACTCTTGAAGGGTTTTAATGATACCTTTTTATAAGTTATCTGAAGCGATATTATCTAAGTTTGTGGTAGCACTTACTTATATTTTGATAAATCAAGGAAACTCTACTTTGATAAATGAAGGAAACTTTGTCCTTCCCAATTATATTCTTAATTTGTATCAATAATATATATATATAGATATCTGGAAAAAAATATTGTGATAGCAACGGTTCTTCGGTTCCTTTTTTTCGAAAAACCCATAGGTCACCAGTTTTAGGTCAGGATATGACCATGAACTAACCCGGCATAAATATATATGCATCACATAGGTCTTAAGTTTCTGTTTCGCATAATTTAACATAACAAAGAGCAAATAAATATGCCATGCTAAGTCTGCACCGGGGAGTTATGGTGCATTTGACTTGCTTTCAACCCACAGAGATATCTTCCACCCAAAAACTTTTTCTGTGGCTTCTGTCCAGGCATGCTTTTAGGCGATTTAGCACTGGTGCCGTTTTCAGGGCTAGAACTGTCTTGTGGATTATAGGCCAGGAAATTTGTGCAGTCATTTCCAGACCTTTTGTCTAACCAGTCGGTGATGTCTTTAAATACAACCTGGATGTTGCTCTCCGTCTCCCCTGCTGTCAAGCCGTGCCACATTCCTGGATACAATTTTATGGTTTTGTCAACACTACTAGCTAGCTCGTACAATGCTCGACTAACATTGGGATCAGTTACTGTATCTTCCTCCCCGTGCAACACAAAAAATGGTAATGTCACCTGCCAATAAGCAATATTTGCAGCATTTAGAACTAGCAGAGACGATGAATTACTACTACTGGTATAGCTTAGTAGTTGACATTTTACCAAACAGGACATGTAGTTAATAGAAACCGGTCGACGGGTATTCTGATCTGTTTCATAGAGTTTGAAGGGAAGGTGAAACATTAAATTCATACCGCCAATCTAGACTTCATTTTAAATAAGAGATAAATTAAAGTCATGGAAATGACTGATAAATGGGAAACACAGTCTCATGCTTAACAGTACTGTAGGACCTCAAACACATTCTATATAATTAATGCAGATTACAGTTGGTTTTCAGCGGTGGTCACACTCATACAAATAAAGTAAAATCTTCAAACTACTTCTAGAAGATATGGTTGTAACATTTAATGAACATTTGCTTTTCTTGAATCCAGACTTCAGAACAATTTTTAACCTCACTCATTCAGTACTTTGTTATGTGTATTTTACTTGCACATGATGGTGTATCCACCCAAGCACTGTTATAAACTTTTAAAATAACTATGAACTACATTAAGAGAGGATCACAGCAATATGAACCTGGCTTAAGCTATCCTCGAGATTTATGCTAGTTCGGAGCATTTCTAGAGCTGTTTTCAGCCTGGGTTTGTCTTGGTAAATAAGCTTGTTCCCACGTATCTGCACATTTAAGATAAAAACAGATCAAAAAAAATGTCAGTACAAAGCTACTCTCTACTTCTTGCAGTTCACCAAGTTAATTATCAATTACAAAATTTTAAACCTCTTCTCGCTTAACAGGGTCCTTGAAAGCTGCGTCAATAACATCCTTTGTGGGAACTATTTTCCACTTAGGTATAAGATCTTCTAAAGTAGTTAACATGCTTACTACTACTGGATGCGGCTTCACCTTTTCAGATATCTGGAAAGAATTTGTTCTTAATGTTAATTAAAAAATGTAGCCATGTCATTGTTAGTTAGCAATTGAAAGAGTAAACTGTAAGATTATTATCGTTACACTACTGTAATAACAAAAATGTAACACAGTACCAACCTTGCACATCGGAGCCACAAGAATTGCCCCGTGCCAGAAAGCAGGATCCTCTCTATGAATAAGTAGAGCCACGGCTCCACCCATCGACTCTCCATACAAAAACCTTTGCTTATCTTTGTACTCCTTCTGCCCTGGTATCCATACAAACACTTTCATACATCAATTTATGCTTTTTCTATACGATATTTTGGTGTTCTAATTTGGGATCTTCATTTTTTCAAGTAGAACTAAATGAGCTTCAGTTTTAGTCAACAATCTCCTTTCGGTTAGTAACCTTGTTGTTTAACCACACGCTTACCACCGTTGGATAAAACAACCCATGTATACTTTGAGATGCTTGCTGTATAAATGGCTTATGAAAAAGCTGGAATGTAAACTAGTTACAGTAATGAATTATGCCGAAACTCCCCCAATGACTCATGCTGGCCAGAGAGGGTGTTTGTTGGAGGACGATACACTATTTTTTTATTAAAAGAATACTGCTTTTTAGAGTCTATTGTAAATCTGCTATGCATCTACCATAAGCAATAGTAAGCTGGTAGCTTAAACACATTTGATCCACACACCTCCTAATTGTTGAAAATAAGAACTACAGTCACATAAATTCACCACATTACTGAACTTTTTGGAAAATAATGAACTAATTGTTTGTTGGGAGCTTACCACAGACCGATTTAAAGAAGTCGCTGCAGTCATTCACAATGTTCTCGAACTTCTTGATATAACAACGAGATCCCCTGGATTGTCCATGTCCTTCATAATCGATCCCGACAACAGCGTACCCGTACTTGGCCAACCTTGTCCCACAACCTTAAATTTTAAGCATCAGTTCGTGATTAGTTGCATGGCACGCTCAATTTATATCTTGAGACTTGAGACATGATAGCCAGCTAATTATCTCCGAGGAACTTAAAGAAGACATTTTCTTAGCCAAACTTTATATAACATATGTTTACTTAAGCTACTAAACATAAATCTGAAAATTTCTGCAATTGTGCCAAAATTACAACTGCCAAGTGAAAACATGTTGTTTCCAAGGAATCACTAATTATTGTTGTTTTTGCGTAATTGTGTAGAAGATCAAGAGTACAACTATAATATTCCTAAGCATATACAAATTTGAATTTGACAATAAAATTATGGTTTGATGAATATCATCAACAAATGGTTAGGAATTGCATATTTAATGTGAGAATGTATGTGGAGAAAAAAAGATTAAAAATTAATTGTTATAGGTAAGAAATAAAAGCCTTAAAGCAACCACTACAGAGATATAAAGTGAAAGAGGAAAAAACAATTAATGAAGAATTAAATACATCGGAGTTGGTTTTCACTATAGCGGTGACTTGGCACACTCCATTCACATTTTTTCTTCCTCAGTGATAGAATGAAGAGTATCTGCAGTAGTACTGGCTAGATTGGTTTGCTCCAGCAATGCTAGCTAAACGATTAGCTGTGTGGTATATTTATTTGTATTCAAATATTCTCAGACGAGAAAGATGAACAAGAGAGACTGAGACAGATATATAGTAGCCAGTGGAGAGGTGGAAAAGCTAGCCATATATGAAGTAAAAGATTCTAGCTAAAGTGATTTGCCTAGCCACGCCATAGTGTCGGAGTTGTTAAAAAGCTATATCAGTCTTTACAACCGATAAAAAGACAGATAGCTAATTGCTAGGTGGAACGGGCACACTGCACATTGACAATGAAATCCTGATAGACAAATTTATGGATTTCAGTCTAACAAGAACCAGACTTGTTTAAGCCGTGGAATTTGTTAACGGAATCAACCAAGAAGCCTACATAGCTAACACACATTTTAGAGAAGATAATTTGATAAAACTACTCTAATCCTCAACATACAAAATAGACTCCAATAGATTGGACAAATCATCATAATGTTATAAAAGAAGTACTGAAGGTATAAAATCTACCTCTCATGAAATCGCTGCATTCCATGCCGTACCCTGCAGCCTCATTACGAAAAAGAAGTATAAAAATAAATGAGGAGAGGTTTGAAGAATGTGGAAGTTGTTAAAGGATAGTGAGGAGAATAGAGAATGCAAACCATGGCAAAGGAAAACAAGAGCTTTTGGAGAAGATAAAGGCAGCCATCTGCAAGTGAAAAGCCAAACTCCCCTAGAATTCCTTACATATTCCTAAGAACAAACAACCATAATTATACAGTAATCCATGTGAAGATCACATTTTATTAAAACGAGTGTGGAAACAAAAGAATTAGTACCCCATAATATTCCACATCCATTTTTTTATAATCAACACAAAGGCCAGTAGAAAGACTGGAGAAGAGGAGTGGCAGAAAGGGCTTGAGGATGTTTGTAATGTTAAAGAAAATTACTTGACTAGGGAGAACTTAAATTTATGGAATGTGGACAAAGGGAATTAATGTTGAGATCGATTGAGATATGGACTTAATGACTTGTTGGTTGGGAAATAGGGAGTTGCACAATCCATGAGGTAATGTCGATCAAACCATGAATATTTAATGGGTTCGGGTACTTGACATACGATTGTTATAGGTGCATATCGTTCCATGTTTATTTACAGCGATCCTAGACGTGGATAATTAGTGTTTTAATAATTAAGAAAGTGAAAGGGGATATGAGTAGAGTATGTGTAGATGATCCTGGACCATGGGGCTATAAGAGTATAAGCATGTATAGAAGTCCATTGATTGTTTCGTCACTGCTGGTTTAAACTTGGAACTGATGTATCAAGAGTTTACAGTAGTTAGGTAGCTTTGTATAAATGTTTGTGCCACCTAATTCCCAAACCATGCTTCTAGAAGCTGAAGACTCCAGATTTGATATTCTTCGTAAAAGCAAAATTATCTGCATATATATAATCATCAACTCAGTACATGAATATAAATAAAAACATTGACTGATTAAGATAATCAATAATTTGATTTCTTTAGCTTGTTCATAATTTTTAGCTTGTTTTCGAGAAATGAAAAATAAAACGAGATTAAATTTCTTTAGCTTGTTCATAATTTTTTGTTGAAGGATTTTTATAGATTTGTTCTTCATATAATTTTTTGTTGAAGAATTTTTGTTTACGAAGGTTTCCATAGCCGGTTAAAAGCAACTAAATGCAAATCCCTCTAGCCGCTTCTCTCCATGTTGAGAGTTTTTCTGTCTTGTTCAAGTAGCAAGTTTTATTCTTAAATATATTATCATTCAATCCTATTATCATTAATTTATAATTACTTGTGAGCATGGAGTACTCGAAACAAACACTTAATGAGTTATACGCTAAACTAGCAATAGAGGAGGAAGGAGGGGTTATTGTTGCCAATGATCAGATCGCTAAAAAGAAGGAAGCATTCGTGCTGGTGAGGCGGTTCTTGACGTAGAAGAATATTAATAAAATGACAATGCAAAATATGTTAGTATTTTTATGACGTTCGAAGGAGGAAGTCGAGATTCATAATATTGGAGAAATGATATATACATTTGTTTTTTACCATCCAATGGATTTACCAAAGGTGTCGCATTGGAGAAATGATATATACATTTGTTTTCTACCATCCAATGGATTTAATGGAAGACCATGATCGTTCAAGCAAAGTTTGCTAATTTATAATGCAGTAAAAGATAGTTGTGATCCAAAGGAAGTAAAATTAGAAGATACTGTGACATCTGAGTGCAAGTATACGACCTACCAAATGGCTTAATTTTAGAATAAGTTCTCCAAAGTGTTGGTAAGTATTGGTGCTGATGTCAAATCAGACCTCGCAAATTATAATGGCATCTGGAAAGCATATGTTCGGATTCGTGTAAGAATGGACGTTAATAAGCCTCTAAAACGTAGGATGAAAATCAAGTGGTCAGTAAGGGAATGAAGTTGGATAAATTTTTGTTGGGTCCCAATGTGTTTGTAGAAGGGGGGGTTGAATACAAACAGTACCAAATAATCGAATAAATGCGGAATAAAAAATGTGAAACAAAATTCAAGTTAAATAAAAATATTATTAAACTTGAAAGGTGTTACAACAACTGTATCGATTACAAGGTATTAATCTCAAATCAATTATCACAAATCTAGAATAAATTCGACATGAACTTTTTCTATTTTTGCAATAATTAGAATCAAATGCTAAACGCGATTTGAGATTAAGTTCTAGGGATTTTGATCCGCTAGATTGTTACACAAGAACAAGATAAATAATTCTAATGGTTTGGATTTAACATTAACAAACTAGAATTTTGATCTTGATGTAAGCAGAGAAGAAAATAAAATGTTTAAAGGCGGCTGCTTTTTTTTCTTTGTTCTTGTATTTTTTCAGTCTGTTGGATGGATAATTGATCTGCTGCTTGTCTGCTTCTTTTAATCAACATAATAGAATTGAACTGGCAAGACAATCCTGGGCTCAGCAAGACAATCGGTAGGACTATCCTTAGAGCTAGCAAGACAATCAGAATGAACTAGCAAGACTTTCGGTATGACAATCAATTGTCATACCGATTGTCATAGTAGTTCAAACAGATTGTTTTTGCTGAATTAATAAGTGATTTTATTCTAATAATAATTCTGGTAAGACAATCAACTGAATTAGCATGACTTTCGGTATGACTATTGATTGTCATACCGATTGTCATACTAATACAATCAGTTGTCTTTTTGGAATTAAAACAGATTTTAACCAATTAAAAATTCTGAAAAATCTTAATATTAATTCTGAGTTAATTAATCAATTAATTTAATTAATCAAATAAATTAATCTTTGCAGATTTAATTTATTTTCTTAATTAAATTATATGACTTAATTAATTAATAGAGAATTAATACTAACCCTGAGCAGCAACCAATCTTCTGAATATCTTCTGAAAATCACTGAGAATTATGAATCAATTCCACCACTTCAACGTTGACACTCGATGTACTGTCTGGTTCATGAGTGACTAACTTCCGTGACGTTTCTTCATGTCTTGACTTTGACGCTTTGATTTTCTTCAGATTAAATCCTTGTAATTAATGATACTCTGACAAGATCTCTGTCACTTGATTAAATCCACGATCTTGATTTATATCACTGAGGCATTATCAACTTCTTGAACTTCTTCCAGTGAATTACCTCCTCAAGTCTGTAGATGAACCTTGTTTCTGAATCCTTTGACAGATATTACTTTGCGAGATCTCTCTGACGGTCGATCCACTATTTACTTATTACATTCTTATTTGAGTTGAGTTGAATCCTCGAATATACAAATAGGCTATGACATATGACTTACAATCTCCCCCTATTTGTTTGTTAGACAATAACACACAAATACCTAGAGGATAACTCAACTAACAAATAAGAAAAAGATATAAACATACATGCAAAGTAAATAGCAGAAAAGTTCTGGATGAGATTTAACATTTTCCAGATTCCAAGTAGATGTTCCTCTAGACTGAACATATCTTCAAGTAGTTCCATCTTCATTTGTACAACCACATTTCCTGTTGAGAAGGCCATATCTCTTGCTTCTCCCCCTATGAGAATCAACTGATTAAAGAAGATCACCTTCGTTTTACCACCTCTCCCGTACAATAGGATCCGCAGATAAAAACCAATGGTACTCCCCTAACTGCTTCTTCCCTTACTAGGAAATCACCTTGTGTTTACCACCTCTCCCGTACAATAGGATCCGTAGTTAGAAACAACAATGGTGTGGTGTAGTGTACATTTTTAGGATCTTTTTCTTCCTCCCTTCTATTTCTCCCCCTTAGTTGAGGAATCCTCCAAATTATTTCTTAAGCTTTTATCTCCCCCTTAAAGAAGGAATGTATGCCGTCGTCTGAAGGAGTTCTCATATTTCACTTGGTTGGAAAAGAAATAACAAGTAGTTTCTCTTTCTACCTCACTGTGAGTGTGTGATTCTGTTTAGTGTACCTCACATGTGTTTCACTCTTCTCTCCACTCGTGTTTACACTCATTCTCACAAGTGTATCACTCTTCTCTCATAGCTCCATAATCCAGCTGTACCTGCAAGGAAAATCACCTTAGCCATCCTTAAGGAGGTCACAGGTGGTGTAATGGGAGTTCACAAATCCCCATCCTTGTTAAACTCGTCAGATGAATCTGAGTCATAATTTACAAGTTACTAGTTTCCCTTTTAGGGTTCCAGATTTGAATTCTGGGAAGGTAAACAATGATCCAAAGAATTTAGCATAAAGATCAAAGTTCCCTTCTAATGTCTGTGAAGACATTTCCTTGTGACTCATCAGGTTATATCTGAATCATTGTCAACAAGTTGCCGATCTGCGCCTATGTCAGATCCACTATCCGCAGATGCATCCAGGGGATTTAAGCCTGGGGAGGTAGACACTGACCACTGACATATGGCTTTTGGATCAGTATCCTCTCCTAACACCTGTAAAGGCAATTGGTCCACTAACGAACCTTGAACAATCGAATCTGACCTTAAAATGGTCGAAACTCTTATTTCCGTCAACTCATCCTTTGTGTGTGTAACCTCTCCTAGTGCATCAAGAATTGTTTATATTTGAAGTGGTGACACTACATCGGATACCTTGGCCGACAGGCAAAATTCAATAGACGCACCCTGTTGAGAGAATGAATCTAGTAACTGTTTTTGTGCCTTTTCAGCCATTACATCTTTTTGAGAAGATGTATGGGGGCTAGCTGTTGTCTCGGTTTAAATACTACTCATCTATGTAGGAGACAGAGCTACTGGGTTGACTACAGAACCTTCCTTATGTGGTGCACTAGGCACTATCTCCCTCACGCTCATTCATACTACATTTAGTGGTAAGAGAGTGTTGGTTGGTTCTGTTTTTGTGTTTGTCTTTACAGTCTGGGATAGACGTTGTGGGTTTTCAACCTCATGACTGTCAATGAAAGAAAGTCAATGGAGACTGAACCTGTATCATAGAACATATGGTACTAGAGAGAAAATGATTTACAATAGTGATTTCAAAAGATTTTACATGAAATAAGAAATCACTAATGTAGAAAGAAGTTTGATTTTGTTTTTCAATATGAATGAGTTTTTGATAAAACATTGATCACTTAGGGTAAAGTCTAAGTAATTCTCATTCATGTCAAAAGCTTAC
This sequence comes from Apium graveolens, assembly GCF_009905375.1. NCBI lineage: Eukaryota > Viridiplantae > Streptophyta > Magnoliopsida > Apiales > Apiaceae > Apium > Apium graveolens. The sequence continues at coordinate 126,165,209 of NC_133657.1, read as the reverse complement.
AAATATCTGCAACATAATGTTAACAACATATCATTGACCGATACTTTTCAAGTACTTTAGATACTAATTGTTATGTTGCATTACAATATACCACTGCACATATAAAATAATATGATTGTGCTTAGTGATAAGATAGTAATTAATATGACGACTCTACTTATTCATATAAAATTATAACTTCTGTTAGAGTGTCATACCATGTCCTTGACGATTGTTTGAGCAGTATACTAGTTCATACCAACCTGAAGTGAGATTGTGAAGAAGAAATTGCATAGTCCAATAGATCTGCAGCTGCAAAGTCCATGAACTGTGGTGCATTGACTTCCTCTTTTGACTTACCAACCAGGAGTACACTTGTACACATCTTACTAGAGTACAATTCCAAGTGTAATGTGCAGCAGGTGTCTGATATGTCGTAATATTCTCAAGTCTCGTCACTGGTGCTATATGTTAGATACTGCTTCCTGATAATAACCTAGCACAATATACAAAATTACAATGATAACATTCCCAGCTTGCAAACAGCCATATCCCTCGGATAAACCTTTGCTGTTATCTCCAAAGGTAATCAGGGGGCCAGCTTTCTCAATCCACATTTGATAGCAGGGCTCTATCTCCAGTCATATGTCTTGATGATCCACTGTCAAGAATCCACACTACCGGTTACACCTGTTTAATGCCCTGCACTACAAATGGATTAGACCTTCTTCGGAACCCAAACTTGGTTGGGCCCGGCATACTTGTAGAACTGTCCTTTGTCAGGCAAAACAACATTTTTAATTTTAATTGTCTCAACTTTCTCAATGACTGAACATTTGACCTTGTAAACAGCCTTAACAAATTTCTGTTTAAGCTTAGGCACAAATGTCTCCTTTCTAGCCTTAGAAGGACTGGCAGTCTTAGACCTATCATGCTTCTTGTTATTCACATGCTGACGAGGAGTAGTCTTATCATTAGACACATGCTTACCATTAAAATAAGCATACATCATATTAAAAGCACAAGACATACAATTAGCAACACCACATGCTTTATGAGAGTGATTAACAGCAGGTAATTTATGCATGGTAGACATGGCATTATTGTTATCCAACTCATGTGTGTCTGAGTTAGTCTCAGTTGCTTTCACAACTTTGACTGGAACTTTCGACTCACTTGACTTGGAAACAATCTTCTCATAAGCATGATCCTCAGCACGTATTTCTTCTTGAATAACAGAAGAGGTCGCATCAAATGGTTCAGCAATTGATGCTTTATAGAGGGGTTCATCAACACCCTTAAGCACATGTGGTACTTCCCTCCCTTTAGCACAGACATGAGGAGGGGAGTTTATGCCTAATTCTCCAATAGCAGCATTGTAATCATAACCTATTCCAGATGTTTGATTAACAGCTTGCTTACTGTAGAACTCTTTAGCCTTCGAACAAGAATTGAAGTAGGCTCTAACCTTAGTCTCAAGACCGGTGATCTTGTCTTTGAGAATAGTTTCGAGTTTTCTATAACAGTCAACTCTATTCTCTAGAAAAGATACCTGTTCTTTTAATTTGTCTTGATTAATGTGCACAAGTCTTAATTCATTGACCTCTTTCTCAAGGTCTGTGATCTGTAAACTTAACAGTTCATTATCACGACGTGCACAATCTAAGTTACCTCTTAGATGATAAACCATTTCAGCATCAGAAAGTTTTACCTCTATTCTTGACGATGAAGCTTTTCCATCAATAGCCATAAGAGCAAGATTTCCTTCATCTTCATCTTCACTGTCAGTATCATCCCAGCTTCTTCCCTTTGCCAGATAAGCCCTTTCAGAGTTCTTTCTTACTTGCTTTGGCTTCCTACATTCTGTGGCAAAGTGTCCCAACTCATTGCAGTTATAGCATCTAATGGTGCTCCGATCAACCATCCCTGTTTTGTATCCACCACTGCTGGTGTTAGAGGATGAAGATCCACCTTTCTGGAATTTGTTGTAGTTGGACTTGTACTTAAGCTTGGGATTCCTCTTGAATCTGACATGGGAGAATCTCTTAACAATTTGGGCCATTGACTCGTCTTCCAATTGCTCCAGCTCTTCCAAGGAATAAAAATCATCACTTGATTGATTTGTAGTAGGAGGATCATATTCTACTACTAACTCATTTTCCTCACCCTTGGAAAACTGTACCATTCTTTCTAACTGTTGAGATTGTTGTTGTTGTTGACCTTCAGCTACAAGTGCAGTAGATGTGTTGACCATTCTATCCTTCCCGTAGACTTCCTTCTGTTGAATCTGCTCCAACTCATAGGTTTTTAACACACCATAGAGCCTGTCCAAAGAAATCTCACTCAGATCTCTAGCTTCTCTAATGGCAGTGATTATATGTTCAAGATGAGCTGGCAGTGTTAAAAGGAACTTTTTGTTGACCTCCCTGATTGAATAATACTTTCCATTGATGTTCAGGTTGTTGATCAACGCATTGTACCTCTCAAACACTTCAGTAATTCCTTCTCCTGGATTTGATTTGAAATGTTCATATTCAGAGGTTAGGATTTCCAACTTGTTCTCCCTAACTTCCTCTGTGCCTTCATTAATCACCTCAATAGTTTCCCACATGTGTTTGGAATTTTTACAGTTCATCACATGTCTGTTCATCAAGGGATCAAGGGAATCAATTAATATTAATTGAAGGCTGGCATCCAAGGAGGCTTCTTCCTTCTCAGCAGGAGTAAAATCTTCAGGCTCTTTTGGATAGGTTCTAGCTTCAGTAGTCACCACACCATCTATTATTACCTCTGGTTCAATAACCATCGGAGTTTTTATACCCTTCTTTAACAAGTTTGAATATTTGGGATTTGCAACTTGTAAGAATAATAGCATCTTCTTCTTCCACATGATATAATTCTCTTTATCAAATTGTGGAATTTTAACGGTTCCAACTTTATGTGAAGTCATTATGAATTTTTGAATAAATAAGAATTCAAGGAGTTGAAAAATCACAAAAGTCTAGGATCTTGATTTGTTCGTTAATCAGAAGGCTCTGATACCAATTGTTGGGTCCCAATGTGTTTGTAGAAGGGGGGGTTAAATACAAACAGTACCAAATAATCGAATAAATGCGGAATAAAAAATGTGAAACAAAATTCAAGTTAAATAAAAATATTATTAAACTTGAAAGGTGTTACAGCAACTGTATCGATTACAAGGTATTAATCTCAAATCAATTATCACAAATCTAGAATAAATTCGACATGAACTTTTTCTATTTTTGCAATAATTAGAATCAAATGCTAAACGCGATTTGAGATTAAGTTCTAGGGATTTTGATCCGCTAGATTGTTACACAAGAACAAGATAAATAATTCTAGTGGTTTGGATTTAACATTAACAAACTAGAATTTTGATCTTGATGTAAGCAGAGAAGAAAATAAAATGTTTAAAGGCGGCTGCTTTTTTTTCTTTGTTCTTGTATTTTTTCAGTCTGTTGGATGGATAATTGATCTGCTGCTTGTCTGCTTCTTTTAATCAACATAATAGAATTGAACTGGCAAGACAATCCTGAGCTCAGCAAGACAATCGGTAGGACTATCCTTAGAGCTAGCAAGACAATCAGAATGAACTAGCAAGACTTTCGGTATGACAATCAATTGTCATACCAATTGTCATAGTAGTTCAAACAGATTGTTTTTGCTGAATTAATAAGTGATTTTATTCTAATAATAATTCTGGTAAGACAATCAACTGAATTAGCATGACTTTCGGTATGACTATTGATTGTCATACCGATTGTCATACTAATACAATCAGTTGTCTTTTTGGAATTAAAACAGATTTTAACCAATTAAAAATTCTGAAAAATCTTAATATTAATTCTGAGTTAATTAATCAATTAATTTAATTAATCAAATAAATTAATCTTTGCAGATTTAATTTATTTTCTTAATTAAATTATATGACTTAATTAATTAATAGAGAATTAATACTAACCCTGAGCAGCAACCAATCTTCTGAATATCTTCTGAAAATCACTGAGAATTATGAATCAATTCCACCACTTCAACGTTGACACTCGATGTACTGTCTGGTTCATGAGTGACTAACTTCCGTGACGTTTCTTCATGTCTTGACTTTGACGCTTTGATTTTCTTCAGATTAAATCCTTGTAATTAATGATACTCTGACGAGATCTCTGTCACTTGATTAAATCCACGATCTTGATTTATATCACTGAGGCATGATCAACTTCTTGAACTTCTTCCAGTGAATTACCTCCTCAAGTCTGTAGATGAACCTTGTTTCTGAATCCTTTGACAGATATTACTTTGCGAGATCTCTCTGACGGTCGATCCACTATTTACTTATTACATTCTTATTTGAGTTGAGTTGAATCCTCGAATATACAAATAGGCTATGACATATGACTTACAATTTTAAATATCAGAGATTATCCACGTTTTGTTTTATGTGTGGGATTCTGGGACATGGAGAACGAGATTGTAATGTTGTACATGCAAATGCAAGCAAGGTGATGCCAAACGAAGAATTAAAATATTAGTTTGTTTATATTTATGTTATTAGTTAAGATTAGACTTAATGTTATTTGATTAAATACTATATTATATATGTGTAGAAATATTCTAGATTATAATAGAAAATAAGAAAGGATTTGTTTCTTTTATTAGAAGATTGTTACTTAATCACTAAATTTAGGATGTTACACTTATGTGGGTATATAAGCTGATGTAATTTTTTATTATAAAGATATAATTTATTGATTATTATTGAAATTGAGAATTGTTTGTCTCCTGTTATGGGTTACGATCCTAACAAAACTCTCTCTTCTGCGGTTGAGAAATCCTAGTGATAGTGATTATTCTTCGGTTGAATCACCTTAGGCATGGATCTTCTACGGTTAATCCACAAATATCTATCATTTTTACCCGTTTTAATATATGTCATGCATCAAGTGGTATCAGAGTCACCGTTCCTTCACAAACCTTTTATCAAACACCTTCCCTACAAAAAAAAGAAAAAAACTACCAGCAGTCCAAGCAGCTACCATAAACTACTCAGCAACCTCCATCAGCCTCCGGCAGCCACCAGCAGCCGCCGACAACCATCAGACAACCTCCGACAGCCACCATCAAGCTGCCAACAGCCACCAGCCACCAGCAGTCCTTGAAAATTCTAAAACTTGCAAAAAAGCCCCTGAATTCTTATTTTGACATATTGGTTACTGCCAACTAGGTAAACAATCATTTTGGGACGTATCTTGAGCAAAACAACCTGATATTAAGAAAGCTCGAGAAAAAAATTGATAATTTGGGTTCGCAAATACAAGATGAGCGAGCAACACTCAAAGAAATTATGGATAAATTTGGCATAAAACATAATCCTCCACATGTACGACCTCCATCTTTGCCTCAACATCAGCCTGATGGTGAAAGGAACATGAAACATGAATTTGTTGATGGGGGAAAAGATTCAATAGAGCCTATTCAACAATACACTGATATCAAGAAAAATAGTGATCGTGTCTTAATTCTTGAAAAAAATTCAAATGTTGACATTCTGAAATTTCAGTGTGATAACATTGAAAAAAAGCGGTAGATGAGGTTGTTAAAAGTGAAGAAATTGTAAACCACGAGAATAACATCGTCAAGGTGAAATATGTTGATTTTCTACGCCTTAACAAGATATTTGCAGCGAACACATCGAATTTTTTTATTTTATGTGTGTTATTTCCGAAGATCTTTCTTATGGAGTTGGAACTAGATGTCTTCAAGCGCTATGACAAGTCATCACTTTGTTCATTGATTCTCAAATATTATAAAACTCATGGACGAGTTTTTTTTCAAAGGCGGGGAGAATGATGTCAAATGAAGAATTAAATTTTAGTTTGTATATATTTTATGTTATTAGTTAGGATTAGACCTAATGTTATTTGATTTAATATTATATTATATATGTGTAGGAATATTCTAGATTATGATAAAAATTAAGAAAAGATTTGTTTCCTTTAATAGAAGTTTGTTACTTGATCACTAAATTTAGGGTTTTACACTTATGTGGTGATATAAGTTGATGTAATATTTTATTATATGGATATAATTGATTGATTATTGAATTGAGAATTATTTCTATCTTGTTATGGGTTGCGATCCTAACAAATATCTCTTCTGCGGTTGAGAAACCCTAGGATTATGATTCTTCTTCGGTTGGATCACCTTAGCAGGATTTTTGTGGCGCCCCAAAATCCGGGGTCAGGGATCTCAGAGGCCACGCCATTTTAATCACTATATACCACATATCTCGCATCACAATATATAAATACTCACACTTTACGACCCCACACTTATCACACACACCTTGAAAGCGAACCATTCATTACTAGAGTAAATCAAACCATAAAGTGATAATTATTACAACCCAAAAGTAATTAAGTCTTACCGGGGAATAACTTTAAGTGATGCTAGTCCGTCGGCCAAATATTTATTTTTTATTTATTACCTTACATAAGTCATACTTGTAAATAAGCCGGACTAAAAACAACTGAAAACCAATCCAGCTTATTCGGTCTACCTGTGGTACAACACCAAACATCCTACGGAACAGCTGGTCATTTCCTACCGGTTTCCTAGCTGTGAGTTTCATGATAGGCATCTTGATTCACTGTTGTGTTGTATCAATTTAAGAAAACAAGTGTGAGTTATAATCCCCAACATAATAATGTACAGTATGAAATGAATGTATGATAAACCCAAGTAAAACGTCATATATGATATTTATGTTTTATTCAAAAATAGTTTTCCTTGGTGATACACACCTTCTTATGAAAACAATTTTTTAATGGATTATTATCCTGCGAATACCTTAATGGTAAACCCAGCACCTAGGCTTAGGTTACGGTATTGCATCACAATTCCAATTGGAAGAATAGGACATTCGTTGAAGCCACCGCATACGATGATCAGTCGTACTACGGAAATAGTAGCCTTTTCTACTAGTAGAAGGATGACACCTTTGTATCCCGGTTATCACCCTAGCCACATTCGGGCTTTATATGCTTCCCCATTCAGTCCGGGTATATTTTGCATACTTCGAATGTCCTTTAGTACACATGGTACCTTCTCATACGGAAAATAAATTTGGTAGTCTCCTCAGTCCACGAAGTACTGGATCTATACCCCTCCCTTGCCCTTTTTAAGAATCCTATCATCTACTTGGAATCATCGAACCATATCGAAGTTCCTCCAGGCGTTTTGCTTGTTGATAGGCACAGCTTTACCTTATATATATGTACTTCCGAAAGTTTTCGGAGGAAGTACTAAGGATGTGAGTTGACTGTTGTGAACAGATAAGTAAATAAGGGGGAGTTTCTTTTGAAACTATATTCAAAATATTTAAAATAAGTCGAGATAATATTCTCCGACGATCTGAAATTATTCGAACGATTTTCTTAAAAATCAGAAAGTATTTTAAATCAGGTTTTTTTATGATTTTTTTAAATTATAAATAAATCATTTAATAAATAATAAATAATTAAATATTAATCGGTAAATAATTAAACCTCGAATAGTTATACTTTTTAAAAGAATATTGAAATAATATTCCTCAACTTGTTTATGTTTAAGTAATATAATAATCTTTAATATTTAATCGAATTTGAAATAAGTATAGTTGAGGGAATACGATCTTTGGAAATTACTTTAATAAAAGTTCGAGGTGTTTAATATTTCGTAAGTGGACGCTGAGTCCCTTAAAATGTACTATTATGGACTTTTAATCGTCCTGTACTATCGTTGGAATAATTCCTGGGTTTATATATTTTGAAATCCCGACCGTGTAGTGTAGCAATACTAACAAGTGGATAATTATACGTCACGCTTATAGCGGAATTAAACATTTTACGATATATACTTATCGTACAACATCGCTACATTATGCGAAAATTCAATTACTGCGTATCATGTCAAGCATGGTATTTATGCAATGATAATAAAACAATCATTTCACAACACAACAGTAAATGGAGTTAGGTCTGTAAACTTTCATGGGTATCTCGAGGTGAAGGATACTCTAGGTTCCGCTCGGAAATCTATATTCATAAACAAAATTCGTTTTGTTAGGTACCGTTCTAATTTACGGCGACTCGCACTCACGTGCTACTTATTATGCACCCTCTCCACTTATATTAACCTTATTATTTATTTAAGTCCTTGTTCTTATTATGGTCGTTTCCTTTGTCGAAGCATCTTAAGTCCGTTTTCATTTTCATCCTCGGCTCCGCTTATGGATTCTACGGTTTTCTAATCGCGCGGTCTCGGCTCCGATATTTTTATAAAATTGAAAAATCATTATTTTCACTTGAAATTTTTATGGAAGTTAGGAAACTCAATTTACTAATCTCTGTACAAATTTCATGATTTATGAAATTTTCAAGTTGATCCTTTTTATTTTCAAAATTCATAATTTGTAGCAGTTTTTGTCGCGTAAATCACTTTTAGTAAAACGGCCATAACTTTTGATCCGTAAATCAGAATTATGCGATTCAAGCGCCTAAACGATCCTTATAACATTTTCTATCATAATCAAGATTTTTCAAGAAACTATAGTTTACATATTCGGGACTTTCTGCAGAAACTTAAAGTTACGTTTTGTTCGTTTTAGCGAGATTACGGTTACGATCGGAGTTTCGTTTATGCCTTAAATCTTTATACTACCACCAACAATTAAAATATCATCATCACCACACAAACTCATCTCAAGAACATCATGTTCTTGGGACAATAACAATCAACCTTAAATCTACTTAGCTAAACATCAAGATTACAACAATACTTCCACCAAAACTAGGTTTACAACTATGTTCTAAAAGAATCTTGAACTTAAATCTTAAGTAAGGTTGGGTCAAAGATTTATACCTTTCTTGAGAGTTTGAGATGTGTTCTTGATGATGGTGAAGTCTTAAGAGTGCTTAGTATGGTTTTTGGAACCTAAAACAACCATTAAAATCAAGAAACCAAATAAAAGTTACTATTCATACTATTCACTATCATCTTTCTTGAATTTATTTCACCCATCAAACCTTGATAAAAAGAGCTCAAAGATTTATCTTACCTTAGTTTAGGTGGTATGAAGCTTGAGAATTAATGGGGGAATTTTTCCATGGCTAGAGCTTGGTGTTTTGATTTTGAATTCTTCTTGTTTCTTGCTAGGGTCGAATGTAATGTTTGGGAGAGAGAGGGAGAGAAAATTTTGTTGCTTCTTGGTTGCTTCTTGCAATAATGTTTGTGATAGCTTGTATTTGATTGTTATTCCTTAGTATATATCCTAAGATTTGATTTGTGTTGCCAAATCTTTAGACAAAACTAGCTAGGCTTCCTAGTTTACAAGCTAAGCTAGATAGTTTAGCCATTTAGCTTACTATTCTCTTAGCCCTAGTTGATCATCCTACTTCCTTAGCTCACTATTTGATAAAGTAACCATGGTTACTTTTCTACCATGGTTAATTAGTGTGTTACGTTTATTTATTCATTTACGCGTTCGTTCGGTCGCTTAAACGTTTTCGTAATACTTTCTCGTAAATGGTTCGCGACGAAAATCCTTTCGTATTTATTACTTATGTTTTGAATTATCGTACTTGGATATAAATACGTAGGGTTTCAAATTCGTAATTATATCGTGATTCCCGTAATCCTCGATGATTCGTAAATATGGTCATTTTTCAAAGTTCGTTTTCTTAGAAAACTAATAGTGTTTACATACACTCATTTGGTACGTATAATCATAATATCAACTTCGAAACTCATTTTCTCATGCACAACATAGTGTGGGCTAAAACAATTTCCCCGTCTGTCAGGGTTACTATTCATTAAACGTTTTTACAAGGTCTCAATAATTCGAGTTATTACAGTTTTCCACGGTTAATCCATATATATATATTCTTTTACTTGTTTTAACACCTTGTCCTGCATCACAAGCTAATAAAGAAAGCGTACGGAACGTGCCTTAAAGCACCGGGAAAAGCTGTTAAATAGTGGAGAAAAATGTCTAAGGAACGGTGGTGGTGGGGGATCACATTGGTCGAGAAATACCAGTTAGGCAGAATTTGCTGAGGATAACATATGTGAAGATGATACCCATGTGAGATTTCAGAAAGTAGGTGGAATTGTGGCCGAATATCAAGCTGATATGGGAAAGATAATAGTGTTGACAAAAAACCAGGGAGGGGGTGATGCTAGTAACAGAAACCCAAAGATTTTGGAGTTACAAAATGAGAAAAATAAGGAAAATAATATTGTGTTTAATACAAAAAGGCACAGAGTTGAAAATAACGAATAAGTACTTATTGATGGCCCAGTAAGTATGACTACAGATGGGCCAATAAGAGCAAATGAAATGGAGAACACCCAACAAAAAAATGGTCCAAAAAACTTGCAGTTGACCCGCCCAGAATTATGAGTATTATAGGGTGGAACTGCCGTGGGCAGGCCAACCCACGAGCAATTAATTTCTCTAAGGAACTAGTCCAACAAGTCAGGCCCAACTTAATTTTTTTTCTGAAATCTTAGGTAATAAAAATAAAGTGGAGAAAATTTGTAAAAAACTCATTTTTCAGAATGTTTTAACGTAGAGTCACGGGGATAAAGAGGTGTTTTAGCATTATTATGGAAAAACTCGGGATCAGTTCAAATAAAAGAGAGTTGTAATCACTATATAAACTTTGAAGTGGTAATAAGAATAAAGTGGAGAAAAATTATAAATAAATTCATTTTGCAGAATGTTTTGTCGTAGAGTCATAGGGACAAGGAGGTGGTTTTATGGAAAAACTCAGGATCGGTTCAAATAAAAGGGAGTTGTAATCACTATATAGACTATGAAGTGGCGTGTGATGAGGTAGCTAGGCAGTTGGAGATATACATTATTCTATTATTGTCCAGAGAGAAATAAAAGACATGAATCGTGGAATTTACTACGGGAGTTAGCTAGTGAATCAAACCTATAATGGTGTGTGGTAGGTGATTTCAATGATATGATGTTTGCACATGAAAAAGTAGGGGGAAGGCCTCACCGTAGAGTATTGTTATATGGATTTACATAAACAATTAATGATTGTGGATTGATTAATATGGGGTTTATAGGTAATGAATTTACCTGGGAGAGATCATGTGGTAATCAAAAGTGGGTTCAGGAACATCTTTGAAAGGTCATCTTCGATTAATTATTTATTTTGGTATTTGCATAATTTAACATAAAATTTAAAACACGTATATCATCTCCAAGTAGGCATGCATTTCATTGACATAATCAAAAGTGAAAAGCATCTCTAGAAAAATATTTTCAAAAATGTTGTTAAGTGTAGTTATATTTTAAATAAATACAAGAGATATTCCAATTTGCTGAAAAACCAAAATACATATTTTTAAAGGAATATACTCTAAAAATCAAAGTAATGAGATCGTAAAAAAACTATCGGAATATAATCTTTCTTAGGCTCTCTTGCAATATTAATAAGGCAACAAGTTTGAAAAGGAATATCAAAATTTGGATATCAATGGTGTCCCAAATTGATAATTGAGCCAACCAATGCTCAAACATCCCATAACCGATACCTAAGACGACTACATCTCTTAAATATACCTGTAATATCCGAAATATTGCATGTAATTATTTTTATCGATAAATGATTATTATGTGATTTTTGGTGAATTATTTGACGATTGGTGTTGTTATGTGGATGTTGATATGTGGTAAAGTATAAGTATGTTAATTTTATCATGTCTAGAATAAAATTTAGATAATTAAGGTATTTTCTGGTAATTTTTGGATTGTTATATGATTTTATATTAATTTATAAATTTATTAATTATTTTCTGAATAATTACAAAACTATTTTATAAAGCCGGAAATCGTCCGACTTCAACCGTTTTTACGTTTTTACAACCCAAAACTCTTCCGAAAACTTCTTCCTAACCTAATCTGGTAATTCCAGACATTTTTCGTATTTTGACTTTTTCAATCCGGATTACGGTTTGACCCGTGCGCGGCCCGGCGCAAGATTTTCGATACGATAATCATTTCGGTGAATCAACAAAACCTGTATTCTCGAAAGACGGGATATTATTACATTATTTTCGTATAAAGTATTTTTTAAAAGCCCGATTTGGATAATTATCCTATACGGGTATCAAATCAGATCGTTTTTGCAGTTACTTAGCGGCTAGGTAACTAATTTATCGATCCAAAATGATCCAAAACGAACCAATATTCCATAAATATATATAGCCCTTTTATTATTTTATTTTATTCGTATAATCATAATCGATCAGTAAAAATATCGAATTTACAGAGGAAAAACTCCAAAAACGTTACGTTCTTGAGAATCAAACGCACAAACGAAGGCGTTATCGAACTCCGATTCGGGCGTGCAATATATCAAATCGAAACTCTCAAAAAGACCTTTCTGAATCAATCAACTATTTTGGTGCAGAAATCGAGGTAATTTTGTTATTTAATTATTTTATTTCGAATTAATTTGTAACACCCCCAGATCCGGGGTCGGGGATCCGGGTCGTCACGGTCTTTCTTTCCACAATATCACTTCACTTAATTAATAATAATAACCTTATGCTGTGACCCCACACTAACACACACCACAACCCGTTATAGTCTCAGAGATGAAATTTAAATAAGTACAAGTCTTTGAATCCACAATTTAAAAGTTATTACAACCCAAAATGATTACTTGATAAATTTACAGTTAATTGCCATTATCTGCCACAAGTTATAATTATACATAATTTGATTCTCAAAAATAGAATGCCTGATCTACCAATAGATCTACCTCTGCAGCTATAGCAGCCACAACATCATCGGGAAGACGCGGGACGCTTCCCACGCGCTTGCGCTGGGTCTGCTGGAGTCTGGCCATCTTTCCTAACTGTTGTTGTGTGATGAAGAAATAAAGCAAGAGTGAGCCTTACAGCTCGCAAGATAATATATAGTGATAACAATAATATAAGTATCTAAATGGATACTTACTAGAATCTTTTATCATGAGTAAGATAATTACTTACTAGATATAAGTAAAAACAAGGGATGAAGTTACCAAATACTTTACTATACTTATATCATTTATAAAGCTACTTGAACTACCACTGTTCAAAGTATAATGAGCTTTCAACAGTTCATCACATAGATGAGACTACAAGACAAGATTTGAATAGATTAAATCTTTAAAATATCATCAAAATAAAATGAAGTTACGAGATACTTCATTTGATGCAAACATCATTTTGAAAACTTGACCCTGCCAACACTCAACAATCGCCCAACCGTAGCCTTTCTATCGAAATGCTCTGGGTAGTGTTGCAGAAATATCCAATTGGATGATGAACTCATTACGGGAGTTTGCCGCGCCAGGAAGACCACTTACGATGATCAGTCGTAGTAGTGCAACCCCACCATTTTCTACATGTAGAGGAGAACCTGTCGGATTTACTTGTCAACCGAACACTGAACTCCTAAGGAATGGACCACCTTAGCGGAACTTCCAGGCCATTTGGGCCAATATAATAAGGCTGGGCCGGCGCCACTCGACCACTTACGCCACTCCTAGTTCAGATGAAATCCATGACTCTGAAACGTAAAGCTCGTTCCCCCTTTCCCCAAGTAGAAACTTGTTGATACGGCTCCACCAAGAAGTCGTATCTAGTTGGAAAGGAGAACTCACCGATATTTCCCAGGCGATGCCTGTTAATGGATTAACTTGTTCCAAGAATTTTACTTCCCGAGTGTTGGGTAAGTAATCGATTCATTTAACAAAACAGCAACCTTGTTGCGAATATAAAACACACCATAGAGCCGGATCCCTCAGGTTTTGAGCGAGTATTTAAATCCCCTTCGAAAGGAGGATCTTAAATATAAAAATGAGTTTTGGGATCCGCTCTAACTTTTAAAAATTATTTTGAAGACTCGCAAAACATTTTTAAGAATGTTTGGAGTGATGCTGATTTAACAAAATAAATCAGTCCCAATATATTAGAAAATATCTGAATATTATTATTTAAATAATATTTCCATAAAGAATAATCTTTATAAAAATAATTGAAGTAGAAGTTTTGAAACTTATACTTGAAATGAATATTAAATATCCAAAGATATACATATATGAAAGTACTATCTTTATTTGAATAATCAAAAGTGAGTTTGATTATCGACACCTTATTCTTTAATAAAATAAAGAATATATCTCAGCAAATAATCGGAGTCATAGATCCTCAAATGAATATTCAAATAATATTCATTAAATAATATAAACTGAGTCATAAGCCCTCGAATGAATATTCAAATAATATTCAATAAATAATATAAAAGAGACATAAGCCCTCGAATGAATATTCAAATAATATTCAGATAAATAAATAAAAGGGTCATAAGCCCTCGAATGAATATTCAAATAATATTCAGATAAATAAATAAAAGGAGTCATAAATCCCCGAATGAATATTCAAAATAATATTCAATAAATAATATAAAAGAGTCATAAGCCCTCGAATGAATATTCAAATAATATTCAGATAAATAAATAAAAGGAGTCATAAGTCCCCGAATGAATATTCAAAATAATATTCATTAATAAAATAAAAGGAGTCATAAATCCTCGAATGAATATTCAAAATAATATTCATTTAATATAAAGGAGTCATACGCCTTCGAATAATATTCGAAATAATATTCAATAATAAAATAAAGTTAAAGTTATCGAATAAACCTTATTCGATTAATAGTTTTGAAAACTATGACCATATATATATATAAGTATATATATATATATATATATATTTATATCCATATATACAAAATCTATTCGGGATCCTCGACTCCCGGTTTTAGAAAATATTTTCACCTTTGGGTCCCTGTACTAAGGGTATATGCAAATTACTGCTATCCTCTAGCATAGGTATTATCAACTGAATCAACAGATATATATGGAAAGAATGCGAAACAGGCATGCATATATATATACCATAGCAGCATGCTTCAATATATTGCATCATTTGCTAATTAACCAACATGCATCTATCGCAAGATAATGCAAATACATATATTCATCACAACAACAGTTATAACGGGTAGAAAACTTGCCTGAGCGACTTGGGGTGATAAAAGGCTCGGGACGAGTCTGGTAACCTATAAACAATAAGTAAGTTGGAATTAAACCAAAGTCACTTGTAAATCTATACTTTAACTAACTTAGACTCTAACGCTTGTTTTGCGCTTATTGATTCTCTTAAGTCACTCGAGTACCCTCGGCTCCACCATTTTTAATAAATTAACCATTACGAGTTTTAAAGCGATTCCTTCGCGAGTGTCTTACCAACTGCCTAACACTCTTACCATAATTGTTTCATACATTAATTAACCCTTTTTGGTCTTTAACCTATGTTTCAAAGTAAGGCGAGGGGAAATGATTCGTTCGCGAAATGCCGTTACTTGAAACGGTCGTTTCTCCTAAACCGTACATCGGAATCAAACGAACTACATATCAAAACAAAGCTCGTAACATGAACTATCTAAACATGGCAATGATCATAATCTAGCAGGGAGTTCTCGGGTCCAAATGTTATGAACAAAAGCAGTCTAAAGTAAATCGGACATTACGACGGCTATGTTTACGCGATTACCAATGTTTAAACTACTCCAATTAACCACCAACCAACTCATAACCATCAATACAACAAAACTTCACCGAAACCATACCACATCAGTCCATAATCTCCAAGGTTTTCAACTCAAACAACCACAATCAAGACCTATGAACTATAATCAAGCTTCAATTACCAAAACACTTCCAAATCAAACCAAACTACTAATAATCACAATCCATGCTTCTCATTTCACAAAACCAACCATTAAACTTACTAACAAATAAAGTAAAGGCTAGGGTTTGAAGTTTATACCTTCCTTGGGAGGTGTTAAGTTGCTAGGAAGCCTTAGGGAGCCTCCTAAAAGCTTGATCTTTCCAAAGAAATCAAGAACACAAAGTTAGGCTTTGAAGTTTCTAAAAGTCCGATTTAAAGAACTGTAAAAATGAGGGTCTTACCATGATTATTTGGACGAGACTTGTGAACAAGAGTTGTAGGTCATCTCAATACCTTTCCAATGAGCTATAGAACACAATATTTGAGTGAGAAATGAAGGAGATACAGCAGTTTTAGTGTGCTGGTTCTGTTTTGGCCGAGAGCATGAAGAACAATGCCTTGGTTTCTTTTTGATTTTGATGAAAAATGATTTGCTTGGCTTGGTTGGTTTGATTTTTGTGTTTGTTTTAGTAAATTACCTAGTTGCCCTTGATTTTGTGTGGTTAAAAAGCCACCACATCTCCTTCCTTCCCATGTCATGCTTGTGTCATCCTCATGATGTCATCCTCCCCTCCTTGTCCTCTTCTCATTGGTTGGGTGACATCATCCTCTCTAATCCCTTTGATTAACTTCCTAATTGTTTGCCTAATGACCGCTGATCTGTTATACTGTTCGCTTAACTTTCGTTTTCGTTTATCGTTTGAGGGATCATACCCGGGATCTTATTACTTAGGTTTCCTTAACCTTTCTCAATACACTATATTCCTTTTTATGATCCTCTATTATAATCCTTTAATTTAAATCCTTTTATCCTGTTACCTTATACTCAATTCTTTCCGTATCTATTGGATTTCCGGGAAAAATCAAAGTGTTCGGATTTGGATTCTGACGATCTTTACATACACTTATATCCCATATAAAGTACTTGTTAGGAATGTATGTGCATTAGTTTGATGATATGTTTAACAAAATACTTAAGTAGAAATTTAGTGTCTGTAGCCTCAACGGATAAGACCACTTTGGCTATCCGTTGATGGTGTAGCTTTACTTAGAAATAAGTCTAGTGTTGTAGCATATTTCAGTCTCTGTATTTAAAATGTAATTCTTGGAAGTTGAGAGAAACTATGAGTCATGTTGACTACAAGATGATATGCAGATAGGAAGGCCAATTGTAAATACTTCATGCCTTGTAATTTTGTATAAGTGAAGTGGTATCAATGGATGACTTAAAGACCTTCAACGGATGAGAAGCTAAGCTTCAACGGATGTCTCTAAAGCTTCAACGGATGAAAGCTTCAACGGATAACATCCTTCAACGGATGAGTGCATCAACGGATGAAAGCTTCAACGGATGTTCTGATGATTAGCCGTTGATAAGGGGTAGTTGTACCTACAAACAGAGGCACATGGGTTGATAGAGACAACTGAGATGTGGTAGCCGAATTTCAGGAACAATAGAAAAAGCAGCCGTTCTTCTTTAGTACAAAGATGCAATAGTCAACAAAGTACTGGAGTGAACAGGAAAAGAAGCAAGTGAAGATCTTATTTTATTACTGTATTTTATATTGTTCTTCACTTGTACACTTGGTAATATATAAACCAAGTAGAAGCTAGTAATTAGAGAAGAGATTTTCCAGAGCTGTTTAGAAAAATATTGAGAGAAAATTCATCTAGTTTGTACTAGGATGCAGCTGTGATCAACATTTTTAATCACAGATTTTCTAAAATACCATCTCTGGTGGAACAACAAATCCACCAGAAAAGTTTTTAAGGTCTGTTGTGTTCTTTACATTTGTGCTTGAATATATATCTGTCTGTATTAGCTTAAAGCAATTCACACACTTGTTCTTCTTGAACACACAACTTTCATAAACTGCTCAAAACTTGAAAAAGTTTTGAGATTTACATTCAACCCCCCTTCTGTAAATCTCATTGTTAGTCCACTAGGAATAACAATTGGTATCAGAGCAGGCTCTTGACATACAAAGAGTTTAAAGATCTTGGAATCTAACAAAGATGAGTAAGAAGGATATTGGAGTAAAGATCCCAGTTCTTGACAAAGACAGTTATCACCATTGGAAGGTGAAAATGCACCTTCATCTACTCTCCCAAGATGAAGGTTATGTAAACTGCATTGAGAATGGTCCTCACATTCCCCACAAAGTAGCAACAGTTGCTACAGCCACAGTTGCTGTTGGTCAATCCATTCCAAAACCTAGAGCAGAATGGACAATGGAAGACACAGAAGAAGTCCACAAGGATAAGAAGGCTATGAACATTTTGTTTAATGGTCTTAACATGGATATGTTTGATAATGTGATAAATTGCACAACTGCCAAAGAGGTTTAGGACACAGTTCAACTACTGTGTGAAGGTACAGAACAAGTGAAAGAAAACAAAATGCAGCTTCTCATTCAACAGTATGAATACTTTCATTTTGAAGAAAATGAATCTTTAAATGAAACATTCAATAGGTTCCAAAAGCTGTTGAATGGACTGAAGCTGTATGGAAGAGTGTACCAGGTGAAGGATTCAAATCTTAAATTTTTAAGATCCTTGCCAAAGGAATGGAAACCCATGACTGTCTCCTTAAGAAACTCTCAAGATTATAAGGACTTCACTCTTGAAAGATTGTATGGAATCTTGAAGACTTATGAACTAGAGCTGGAACAGGATGAGATATTGGAGAAGGGGAGAAAGAAAGGAAATTCAGTTGCATTGGTAGCTGAAGATGAGAGGAAATGCAGACAAGAAACTGCAAGATCTACATCAAACTCCAAAGATGGTATAAGAAATCAGGAATCAAGCAAGGGGAAAGAGCAAGTTGCTGAAAATGAAGACAACTTCAGCCAAGATGACTCAGATGGTATTGATGAGCATCTTGCATTTCTGTCCAGAAGATTTGCAAAGATGAAATTCAAGAAAAACACTAGAGCCACTAAACCTCACAAAAACACTGTGGACAAATCCAAGTTCAAGTGTTTCAATTGTGGTATAAGTGGACACTTTGCAAGTGAGTGCAGAAAGCCAACTTCTGAAAAGAAGAAATTTGAACAAGTAGATTACAAAAAGAAATATTTTGATCTACTCAAGCAAAAGGAGAGGGCTTTCATTACTCAAGAAAGGGACTGGGCAGCTAATGGAGATGAAGAGGATGAAGATGTGGAGTATGTCAACCTTGCTCTCATGGCTGATTCTGAAGAAAATGAAGTTAGTTCATCAAGCAATCAGGTAATCACTACTGACTTAACACAGCTTACTAAAGAAGAGTGCAATGATGCTTTTAATGACATGTCTACTGAATTGTATCATTTGCGTGTGTCTCTTAAATCTCTTGCTAAAGAAAATAGTAGGATTAGAGAGAACAATCTGTTTTTAAGTAATAGAAATGCTTTGTTAGAAGATAAGATGATTGACCTAGAGAAAACAAAGTTGCATTGTATATCTGTTGAAAATGAACTAGCTGAATCTGTTAAGAAAGTAGAAATACTTTCCAATCAATTAGAGAAAGAGCAAGAGGTGATTAAAGCCTGGAAGACATCTAGGGATGTAAGTGCTCAAATTGCTAAGGTCCAAGGAATTGAATCATTCTGTGAAACTGCCTGGGATAAAAATAAAAAGAAACTGGAATTAATTGATGGGCTGTCAACGGATGTGGAATCAACGGATGATGAAAGTTATCCGTTGAAGGAAGAAAAGGAGCATCCGTTGAAGGTTCCTCAATCAAAACAGGCAGATGTTTCTAAAAGAGAGAATCTAAAGAAACTCAACAAAAAGTTTGGTTCAACTTCAAAGAACTTTGTCAAAGAAGAAGCAAGCACATCCAAAGATGTCAGTAAGGTGAATGTAGGGCACATGACCTTAGAACAGTTAAATAATAGGCTCAAGATGGTTGAGGATAAAAAGGAATCTAAAAGAAAATCCAACAGAAATGGGAAGGTAGGAGTTAATAAACACAACAATTACACACCTGATAGGTATGCTCCTAGAAAAAGCTGTGTGCATTGTAGTAGTGTTAATCATCTATCTGCTAATTGTAAATCCATTAAGAAGACTCCCATAACTGTACCCTCTTCTATGCCTAATATGTCTGCATCACCTCTGCATGCTATGCCTGTTATGTCTCAACAAAATCCTTATGCACATTTTGTAAACATGCCACATTTTAACAATCCTTATCTTGCTGCATTTAGTATGCCTCAAATGCCATACAATATGCCCATGTGGAATAACATGTTTGCACAATCAATGCCTAATAATTTTACAAATGTGCTAAATGATTCTGTGACTAACCCTACACCTCAACCAACTACATCTAAGACCAAGGTTGACTCAAACTTACCTAAGTCTAAAGATGCAGGAGGAATGAAGTCTAGGAGAAAGGCTAACAAGAATGGACCCAAGGAAACTTGGGTACCAAAATCAAATTGATTGATTTTATGGTGTGCAGGGAAATGGAAGAAATCTATGGTACTTGGACAGTGGTTGTTCAAGACACATGACAGGAGATTTCTCCCTGCTCACAGAGTTCAAGGAGAGAGCTGGCCCTAGCATAACCTTTGGAGATGACAGCAAAGGGTTTACTATGGGATATGGCTTAATTTCAACAAGGAATGTCATCATTAATGAAGTTGCATTAGTTGATGGTCTCAAGCACAATTTACTGAGCATCAGTCAACTATGTGATAGAGGGAATACAGTTTCCTTCAATTCTGAAGCCTGTGTTGTCACTAGTAAGAAAGACAACAAAGTGGTTCTAACTGGAGTTAGAAAAGGAAATGTGTACATAGCTGACTTCAACTCTACAGATGCAGAATCCATTACTTGTCTCTTCAGCAAAGCAAGCACAGTTGAAAGTTGGCTATGGCACAAGAAGCTATCTCACTTGAATTTCAAGACAATGAATGATCTAGTCAAAAAGGACTTAGTTAGAGGAATCCCTCTAGTTGAATTCTCAAGGGATGGTTTGTGTGATGCTTGTCAGAAAGGCAAACAAAGGAAAGCATCATTCAAAAAGAAGCTTGAAACAACAATTGATGAACCATTACAGCTGCTACATATGGATTTGTTTGGACCAGTCAATGTATTGTCTATTGCAAGAAAAAGATATTGCTTAGTGATTGTAGATGATTTCTCAAAGTTCTCATGGGTCTATTTTCTTGGATCAAAGGATGAAGCAAGTGAAATCATTATCAATCACATCAGGCAAGTCAACAATCATCCTGACTTGAAGGTTAGAAATATCAGGAGTGACAATGGAACTGAGTTCAAGAATTTGACATTAAGGCTGTTCTGTGAAGAAAATGGAATCATGCATGAGTTCTCAGCTCCAAGAACACCTCAGCAAAATGGGGTTGTTGAAAGAAAGAACAGATCTTTAATTGAAGCTGCCAGAACAATGCTTGAAGAATCAAAGTTACCAACATATTTCTGGGCTGAAGCTGTTAATTGTGCCTGCTTCACTCAGAATATTTCTTTGATCAATCAAGCTAAAGGCATGACTCCTTATCAGTTGTTCAAGAGAAGAAAACCAACTCTAAACTTTCTTCATGTCTTTGGATGTAAATGCTTTATACTGAGGAATCAATCTGACCATAAAGGAAAGTTTGATGCAAAGGCTGATGAAGGGATATTTGTTGGTTACTCAGCTGGAAAATCTTATAGGGTCTACAATCTAAGAACCAACATTGTTATGAAATCTGTGCATGTTGTGTTTGATGATAAAAAGATTGATGGACTAACAGATGAGGGACATAATGAGAGACTCAAATTTGACAACATTGAGATATATTGTGATGATAGTGAAGAGGAGACTGATGGAGATGACACTTCAAAAGGGATTCAAAACATGCTCTTGGATAATGCAGTATCCGTTGAAAGACATAGTGCATCATCCGTTGAAGTACAAAATGAAGCATCCGTTGATCATAGTTCATCAACGGATAATCGATTTACATCATCAGTTGATAGAACTCCAAGTTCCCTGCAAAGGACCAACAACTCAGGGGGAGTTTCAACTAGTCAACACTCTGTCTCACATCATGACAATACTGAGGCCACCTCATCTAGAGCACATCTTCCACCACAAAGGAAATGGACCAAGAATCATCCCTTTGAACTGATCATTGGTGATGCATCATCTAAAGTGCACAAGAAAAGCCACTCAAGATGAATGTCTGTATAGTAGTTTTCTGTCTCAGGAGGAACCTAAGAAAGTGGAAGAAGCTCTATTGGATCCAGATTGGATATTAGCTATGCAGGAAGAGCTGAACCAATTTGAGAGAAACCAAGTATGGAAGCTGGTACCCAAACCAAAGAACAAGAGTCCTATTGACACAAAGTGGGTATTCAGAAACAAGATGGATGAAAATGGCATTATCATAAGGAATAAAGCCAGACTGGTTGCTAAAGGCTATTCTCAGCAAGAGGGAATAGATTTTGATGAAACATATGCTCCTGTTGCAAGACTTGAAGCCATCAGAATATTTCTAGCCCATGCAGCCCATGCCAATTTCAAAGTCTATCAAATGGATGTCAAGAGTGCATTTCTAAATGGGAAATTAGAAGAAAAAGTCTATGTAAGTCAACCTCCAGGATTTGAAGATCCAAATTTTCCAGACTATGTGTATTATCTATTGAAAGCACTCTATGGACTGAAGCAAGCACCTAGAGCCTGGTATGAAACCTTATCAAAATTTCTTTTGGAGAATCACTTCACTAGAGGTACTGTTGATAAAACTCTCTTCTTTAGGGATGTTAATGGCTCTAGTATACTTGTTCAAATTTATGTAGATGACATAATATTTGGCTCTGTAGATGATAAACTTTGCAAAAAGTTTGCTAAGCTAATGCAAAGTAATTATGAAATGAGCCTAATGGGAGAACTAACCTATTTTCTTGGTTTACAAGTTAAACAAGTTAGTGATGGAATTTTCATTAGTCAAACTAAATATATTTATGATCTTTTAAAGAAGTTTGACTTAATGGAATGTTCATCTGCAAAAACTCCCATGGCCACTGCCACCAAACTTGAATTAAATAAGACTGAAAGGTCTGTGGATATTACAAGTTATAGAGGCATGGTTGGTTCACTTTTATATTTAACTGCTAGCAGACCAGATATAATGTTTGCTACATGTCTATGTGCTAGATTCCAAGCTGATCCTAGGGAGTCTCACTTAATTGCTATCAAAAGGATTTTCAGATATCTCAAGGGTACACCAAATTTAGGTATTTGGTATCCTAGAGAATCTGGCTTTGATCTAATTGGTTATTCAGATGCAGACTATGCAGGTTGCAAAATAGATAGGAAAAGTACAACAGGCTCCTGCCAATTCCTGGGAAACAAGCTTGTATCATGGTTTAGCAAAAAGCAAAATTCAGTCTCTACTTCTACAGCTGAGGCTGAATACATTGCTGCTGGAAGTTGCTGTTCTCAAGTGTTATGGATGAGGAACCAACTCCTTGACTATGGACTTCATGTTGATAGAATTCCTATCTTTTGTGACAACACAAGTGCCATAGCCATAACAGAGAATCCTGTGCAGCACTCAAGGACCAAGCACATTGATATCAAGTACCACTTCATTAGGGAGCATGTCATGAATGGTACAGTGGAACTACATTTTGTTCCAAGTGAACAACAAATTGCTGACATATTTACCAAGCCACTTGATGAATCAACATTCACTAGATTGGTAAGTGAGCTAGGTATGCTTAATTACTCTTAAAATTCATGTCTTTATTGCAATTTGAATTGAAGCCTGAAATATATTAGTTGCTAGAACAAATTTGACTTTTAACATAGTTTATTCCATCAACGGATGTTCCCTATCCGTTGAAAGTCAAAATTGCTCTATCAACGGATAGTCATTATCCGTTGAAAGACAAATACATTTCTGGAATTTTTATCCGTCAACGGATAAAACTGAAGTACCTTTCAACGGATGACAATTTGCCTTATCCGTTGAAATGTCACATCAATCGATTCAGGTGTTTAACAGCCGTTGATTCTATTCTCTTAACCGTTGATACTCATACATACATCTGTATGTATTGGTTTTAAAGGTAGTTTTTAGAATACTTACAGTTTATTCTTAAACGGCTGAAATTCACTAACGCATATTTATTGATAAATCTTTCTTTTATATTTTTGTTTATTAATTTGAGAAAGCATATAAGTCCTTCTGATTGTTCATTTTTACTTTACGCTTTCTTGAAATTTCAAGCATTTACCATTTTCTCTCTGTAAAAACTTCAAGTTATTCTCTTCAATTTCTACTCACAACAATGGCACCAGTCGTGAAGATTATATCTCAATCTGGGTTCATCTATGAAAAGAACAATTTCATAGCTTTGGTAGCAAAGAATGAAGCCCACTCAGACTATCACAAAATGATGGACTTCATCAAAAACTGTAAACTTAGCTATGCAATGTTGGAAGCCCCAACAATTTTCTGTGAAGTAGTTGAGGAGATTTGGACAACTGCTGAGTTCAACTCCATGGATATGACTATCTCCTTCACTCTCAAAGGTAAAACTCACTGTATTAACTGTGATGATTTACAAGCATGTTTTAAATTGCCTGAGAACAATGCCATGACACCACACACTGATAGTGATGTATCCAGCATGTTAGATTCCATAGGTTATTCTCTTAACTCTGCTAATTTAGGGAGTATTAGAAGAAAAGGCCTTAGGAAAGAATGGAGTTTCCTTGGGGATGCCTTTATAAAGGTTTTCTCTGGGAAAATTAGTAATTTTGATGCCATAACTTCATCTCTGGTTAATATGCTCTATATGCTTGTTTCTGATAGGTATTTTAACTTTAGCAACTATGTGATGCTAGAATTAGGTACTAGATTGGGTAACAAAGCTAATAGACCTAATAACATCTATTATGCTAGATTCTTTATGTTATTGGCTAACCATGTTGCTGAAGGTTTAGTCATAATCAATGAGAATAATAAACTCAAGTGCTGGGCACAAGAGAAAAGAGTTCTTGCAGACTTGAAGAGAATGGATCTTAACAGCAGTGTGCCATTGGTATATTTACCAATCATGAATGCACCTCAGGTAGGTGAGGTAATTGCTTCTACAACTCCTACTTCTTCCAACCTCTCTATTTCTTTATCTTCTAGTGTGGCCATGAAATCTGTGATGCCCCAACAGATTTCTACCAAGGTCACCAAAACTAAACTTTCAAAATCCAAGACAAAGAAATCCACCTCTGTTGTTTCTCAAAAGACAACAGTTGTAACACCAACTATTAACCCTGAGGTGAGTGAACAGGGTGTGAGTGGTGAGGGGAGGGGTGAACATCAAAGAAACCCCCAGGATAAGGAAGGAAAGTTGAGTGCTTCCCAAGCTAGCCAAGCCACAGTTTCTCAAAAAGCTGTGGTGGTTGAAAAGGTATCTAGCACATCCCTAGTAGCATCCTCCCAAAAGGATGTTACTATTGAAAATAGTTCCAAACCAGGAACACAGAACAAAAGAGGGAGGGACACTAAAGCCAAACACTCACCAACAAAAGCCTTTATTAGAAGAAAGAAGGCCAGAACCCAATCTTCTACACAGGGTGCACACACTGCACAGATACATCCTTCTGTATCTATGCCTTCTCAAACTCAGTTTGATGTGACTCCAATAAATGTGGAGTCACAGCCCCATTCTCTCACAATAATCACACATCAATCACCAAACACTTCATCACCATCTCTGGATGTGGATATGTTATTCCCATCAATTCCTGATTCTCCCTCTTTACAACTCAGGGAGAAGCCCCACTCAAATACAGGTGATCATCATCTCTTAGATGATTTGTTAGATCACCCGCAAATTCTTTCAGATATAATTGAAGGATCTGTGTCACCACATCTCAAATCAATCTACACAGATTCAACAGTTAGATCACTTTCAATTTCAACTTCTTTTCCTTCTTCAACGGATATCACTCATCCGTTGACAAGTGGTTGTTCTTCAACGGATAAGCTTAACAGCAGTTATCCGTTGATAACATCAGTTTCACCTTCAACGGATATTCCACATCCGTTGACAGTCTCTACACAAATAACTGAATTAATTCCAAGTGTAGAAGACATGAATACTGTGCAATCACTCTTAGGATTGAGGGAAGGGAGTGACAATTTGAGTGAGAGGCTGGGTTGCTCCCAGGCAAAAGGAGAAATTGAGAGCTCAAAAATGCATGCTATTTCTTCCAGCATGGCAAAAGTAAGTGAGTGGAGTACCACCTTAGTAGGTGAAGGTGAGGGAGTGAGTTGTGTGAGCCAGGGGGAGCCCCTGATGCAAGAACATAGAGAAAAAGAGAGAAAAGCAGGTACAGTAGATACAAGGGTGGAACCAACCATTGCTAATGAGTCAATGATTGTGGATGATGCTGAAAAGGAAAGACAATTTCAGCAACATTACAAAGCTGTAATTGATAACATTTCCTTGGATGCTGACACTTTTACTCATCCTGTGACAGCCTATCAAATGTTGGCTACTCAGGGCAATGAGGAGGCACAAAGGTCACTACATCTAGTGCACACAACAGAATCTCTTCAAAGGGATAAAGCTGCCATTAACAAAATGCCTTCTACAGCTGGTGAGCCATCTGAGGAATTTGGAGCAAATTCTGATGATGATGACTCTATTTCTTTTGATGGAAGCATGAACTTAGGGGGAGATGAAGGCCCTAGTTCAATTCCAAATCTACCTAAATGGGCCTTGACTAAGGAGTATAGATCAGGGGAATTCAATGTCTCTTTAGTCAAACAAATCAACACTATTCAACAGGCCATTCAGAATACTTCACATGCAAGTATCAAGGCTATCCTTCAAGCTCACCTGGACTCACTGCATCTCATGAAGCTGCAGCAAGTGAAGCAGAATCTGAGTATAGATGATCTCAGGAAGGATATTGCTGACTTGAAAACCTATACTTCAGACAAATTGGATTCAGTCATGCCCTATGGTACATTGCAAGACTTGGTTTTAAGATTGAAGAAAGAATCTGTTACTGAAAAACGGTTGGCCAAGTTAGAAGACAGAGTTCAAGTTATTGAAGATTCTGTGGCCACCATTCTTCACAATCAACAATCTCAAACCAGTCTCCTAATGCAGCTGGCAAAAGCACAAGGCTTGACCCCTCTCCTTGATGATAACAAAAAGGGGGAGAGTAAAAGGGAAGGGGAAGGAGAGCCATCTACAAAAGTCAACATATCTAAAGTGCTAGTTCCTGCCATCACTACTTCTCCAATCATTCAAATCAAGGGCAAGCCTGATGGAATTGATTTGATTCAGCTAGCAGCAGCTGAAATTCAAGTGAAAGAGCAAAGGAGGAGAATTGATGAAAGGTTGCAACTGTTGTTTGGTTCTACACAAGACAAATCAACATCTGTGAAATACAACACAAAAATTGAACCAATCAACATGGAGCTCATGCCAGTAGGGAGTCATAAGGATGGAGAAGCTTCTTCCAAAGAACTACAAGCTATAATTCTCAAGCCCAATGAAAGATCCAATAAGGACTCAACAAAGAATCCTTTAAAAGAAGTGGACTTTCCTCCTCCAAAAGCTGATGAGAACAAGATTTTAGGCAGGAGTATTGCTTATCTCAAAGAGACCATGGATGAGGCTGTAAGGAGAAATAGAGCTATTATCATTAGAGAGGGAAAGAGCATATGTGTGATACAAGGACATCCCAAATTCTCAATAGCCAAGAAGGAAGAAGCCAAGCAATTAAAGGCTGACAAAAGAGCACAAGCAAAGCTTGAACAACAGCTAAAGTCAGGTCTAGTTGAAAAAGAAAAAGGGATTGAAGTCAGGGGTGAAGACAAGACTACAAACCTAGATGAGGTTTTAGGGAGTATATTTGGTGAGAGTGTGGAAGAAAGAGAGGAATGGCAGAAGGGAAACAGAAGAAAGGCCAAGGCACATAGAAGGAGTGGAGATAACACTGAAGTAACCAAATCTATATCTAAACCACTACCTTCCATACCTGAACCCCTTGTTGCTGATCCCACAATAAACATCCATGGTGAACCAATCATTCCAAAAGAGGAACCTATTGATTGGGACACTATCAAATTGCCTACCTTTCTAACCACTCTTCCTCTACCAAAGAAACAGAAAAGAAAACCAAAATCTACACCTCCCATAACCTCTAAGAAATTCACTCAAAAACAAAAACCTAAGCCTAAGTCACCCATTTCTAAAGATGATTATGTTCACATCTGTGACATAAAAGAAATTTCAGACATTGAACTCTATCTGGATGAGCTGGAGGATGTAAGGGGAATAGCTGCCTACAGACAGCTACCAGAGAGATTAGTGTTCAGATATAAAGGAGCTGGGGAAAGAATATGGCCTCTCCACAGGATTCTGGATGAAGGCTACTCTACCTTGATTAGAGTCTTTTCAGCTATACAAAAGGATTCTGGCTTTACCAGAACTGCCAAGACTGAAATTCTCAACAAGATAGCCAATATAAGGAAAACTTGGAGGGAGCCCAATGCTTTACCCAGGACTTTACTCATTCAAGAAAGGGAAATGAAAATTCACAAATCACCTCATTGGTTGATGGAATTTAGAGATGATAAAGGAGTCAGAAGATTTTTCAGACTTGAAGACCAACTCAAGATTGCCAGCAATGAAACTCTCAAAGAAATGCAATCTAAGTTGGATGTCAGTGTTGAAGATGAAGCTGAATTCTTCAGACAACTCCAACTCCAAATTGAGGAAAATGACAAAAGGCTAGGAAAGAAAACCAGGGAACAAAGAAGAAAAAGATGATTTGCTCAGACTAAAGGAGTGTCCTTGGAAACACTGTAAATCTTCAATTACCTCCTAGTACATACACTTTTGCAGCATTTTTAAATTTCTACTTAGTTTCAATTCATATATCTGTTAAGTGTTTTGTTATCATCAAGTTAACCCTGAATTTATGCCTACAATTCTTATAGACATAAATAGGGGGAGATTGTTAGGAATGTATGTGCATTAGTTTGATGATATGTTTAACAAAATACTTAAGTAGAAATTTAGTGTCTGTAGCCTCAACGGATAAGACCACTTTGGCTATCCGTTGATGGTGTAGCTTTACTTAGAAATAAGTCTAGTGTTGTAGCATATTTCAGTCTCTGTATTTAAAATGTAATTCTTGGAAGTTGAGAGAAACTATGAGTCATGTTGACTACTAGATGATATGCAGATAGGAAGGCCAATTGTAAATACTTCATGCCTTGTAATTTTGTATAAGTGAAGTGGTATCAACGGATGACTTAAAGACCTTCAACGGATGAGAAGCTAAGCTTCAACGGATGTCTCTAAAGCTTCAACGGATGAAAGCTTCAACGGATAACATCCTTCAACGGATGAGTGCATCAACGAATGAAAGCTTCAACGGATGTTCTGATGATTAGCCGTTGATAAGGGGTAGTTGTACCTACAAACAGAGGCACATGGGTTGATAGAGATAACTGAGATGTGGTAGCCGAATTTCAGGAACAACAGAAAAAGCAGCCGTTCTTCTTTAGTACAAAGATGCAATAGTCAACAAAGTACTGGAGTGAACAGGAAAAGAAGCAAGTGAAGATCTTATTTTATTACTGTATTTTATATTGTTCTTCACTTGTACACTTGGTAATATATAAACCAAGTAGAAGCTAGTAATTAGAGAAGAGATTTTCCAGAGCTGTTTAGAAAAATATTGAGAGAAAATTCATCTAGTTTGTACTAGGATGCAGCTGTGATCAACATTGTTTAATCACAGATTTTCTAAAATACCATCTCTGGTGGAACAACAAATCCACCAGAAAAGTTTTTAAGGTCTGTTGTGTTCTTTACATTTGTGCTTGAATATATATCTGTCTGTATTAGCTTAAAGCAATTCACACACTTGTTCTTCTTGAACACACAACTTTCATAAACTGCTCAAAACTTGAAAAAGTTTTGAGATTTACATTCAACCCCCCTTCTGTAAATCTCATTGTTAGTCCACTAGGAATAACAGTACTAATAAAATCTCAGAATATCCATATCAGAACCCCTATATAGTGTGGCATGAAAAGTTTTCTCATTCAGCAAAAACACTATTCATAAGGGTTTCAAAATTTCCCAAAAATTGGGGTTATTACATAATTGATGATTAAAAGAGGATTTTTTTTGTTCTTGATGTTGTTGATGTGATATGATGGCATAATCATGTAGATCTTTTCTTCCTGGTCAATTTGGTATATTATATGTCAAAAATAGAGTTCAATAACATATAGAAATTGATGTTTGATTATCGGATTGTTAAATTAGGGTTTATAGGCGATGAATGTTCTTAATTGGGATTTGGGATTTTCTGATTTGGGGGTTATGGGTTGATTTTGATGATGTAAAAAGCTTCCTGACATCATTTATATTTGATTCAAGTATTTAATTATATGGAACGATACTCGGAAGCAGTAAGTCGAGGTGGCCGGATTTTTGACCGATTTTAATGAAGGTATCGCCAGATTTTCTTATCCGGCACGATCTGTGGTTATTATTGCAGCAGTTGAATTTCTGTTGTAATTATAAGCAAAACCCAGTCTGAAATCAATTGTTTTCACCCAAAACGGAGCCTCGTCGGAGCTCTGGCGGTTCGCCGTTTTCTGCAGGTGGTCGGCGGTCGGGGCGGCGTTCTTCGCAACCCGATTACCCGATCCCTGACCCGTTTCGTGACCTGAGTTTGATTCTAATTTCTCAACTTGGTTTTCAAAATCATGTTTCTGGATTTTATTTTTATAATATTTCAAAAAAATCTATTTTTAATTTCTAAAAATTCAATTTTAATTTCCAAAATTCATTTTAGTTATTTATTAATTCTAAAATAAATCTGATTTATTTTATTAATTAATTTTAATTAGTTTTTAAATATTTTAATTAATCGATTACTTTAATATTAATTGATTAATTAATTTAATGAATTATTAATTGATTTTAATTGATTTAATAATTAGATTTATTTATTTATTTGGATTTAAAAATTCTGAAAAATAGTTTCGAGCTTTCAAATATTATTTAAAATTATTTTCAAAACTCGATAATTATTATAAAATAATTTTAAAGCCAGATTCAGGTATTATAACACTATTATTTAATTATAAATTGATTCGGAGTCACATTTTAATTCCCAAAAATATTCAAAAATTCGTATTAAATACCTGAAAAATTATTTTGACCCCAAATCTTCTATGAAAAATTATTTTGATCGAATATCTTGCGTGCTATGTGCTATCTGACTGATGTGTTATATGTCTATGTGGTTACTGTTTGACGATTTTTAATGTAACTTTCAATCCGTAAATCGAATTTGGGTAAAACGAAGGGTATATAAAAGCTTATGATGTCTATGTGACGATTAGTATAATATGAGATTGAGTATTGATAGATACTTGTGATGCCTAGCAGAGTAAACGAGGCATAGAAAAGAAAGCCAGTGATCAGTAAATAGAACTGAAGCGTAGAAAGAGAAGGCAGGTGATTGATAAATAGAAGCAATACATAAAAAGAGAAGAAAAGTGGTTGATGAGTAAAACTGTTAGATGAGTACAAGTAAAGTGGAAATCATCTGTGATAAGGCAAGTACTTCTAAACCTTTCTTCAAGATATATTGCAAATATTTTCAAACTTTCTCATAACATGTTGCTATTATTTAAAATAACTCTTATTTTATATTGCAAGCGCTTTAAACTATTCAACCTTGAGCCCTGATTCTTATTGATCTTGAGCCATAAGCCTTATTCTTCATAAACCATTGATTGTTGAATTCTCAGATACGAGCCAAACGCATACGATATTACTCCACAAATACATATCTACCACATACTGATTCTGATACCTTATTCCTTATTTAACAAAATACCAATCCTTGTAACCCTTAAACCCTTGGTCTTCTACTTTCTGATTCTTTCCTTGATTGAAAGCCAATCTTTTTGAATTCCTTGTTATACCTTCATGGTATTGTGAATCACCCTATGCTTCAAGATAAATGTTGTTTATGTTTCAGCTTATTGAATTACATTGGTTATCATATTAAATCGTTTTAGTATTGGATGGTTTTATAAATGTGGACCAGATTCGTGGTCGGACCAGATTCGTGGTCATAATAGGCCAATGTGTGCCTTGGATTCAGTATATAGAGCAAAGCTGGGAGCCTTGCCCGGGGTTAGTGCGTGATGATCAGCAGTCTAACCTTGGTTTTTAAAATAAAAAGTGAATATCCAATTCTAATCATTGCCTACTCAGAAACTTGATTCTTCTGAATCATTTCTATTGGTTATTATTTAACCTCACTTATTGCTATTATGACTTGCTGAGCTAGTTAGATCACTCTTGTAAACCTTTTTATGTTTTAAACAGTTGAAAAGGAAATTGTTGGTAATGAAGATTCCCAGTCCAGTGTGCGAGCTAGGATTCCAGGTTAAGTTGGATCGAGCTAGCAGGATCTTTATATTGTAGATGAGTTATGCGAAATTGTAAGAATGGTATCATTATCAGATGTAAGTTGAACTAGTTGAAATTTGGTACGATGTAATAAAAGATAAGGCCGTGGCTTGTTTTCATACTTGAACCTGTTGCGATCCATGTTTGTGAAAAGAAGGGTCAATGCATATAATATTTTATATTTAGGTTTATATGTTGTGTGTGTGTGTGTGTGTTGTGAGCCCAAACTTCTGACCCGGGTTTGGAGGGCGTCACAATACCTATCAAACATAATATGACTATGTATATATAGTCATCACAAAATTTAGCGAACAAGACATACCTAATCCGATTACAATACAAATTGTCAATCCATACAATTATTATCCAATCCGATTATGACAATTATTGTCTAACCAAGCAATTATTATCCATTTCCATTATGATAATAATAGTCTATCACCAAGCCCATTTTACCTATTGGGTTTAAACCCAACAATCCTCCCTTTCAACCCAGTACTCTAGATCAGGTTGAACGGTAATCATCAAAAACATCAACGTCCATTGTCGATGCCTCCCCTCGAACAAGAATCCATTCATCTCATTTTTCTAACTTTTGAGAATCACTAAAACCCGTATAGTGACCTCCAATACCTCTAAACTACCGTTTTTCATCATAACAGCATGTCTATTCACAAAATCACGTGCATCAACCACGAGTGCCTCCCTTCACCATTGAGCCGCATGATCCTTAATTTCACATTTTTTCAGCCTCTTGAAGAAGAACAACAACATCATCGAAAAATTTTCACCTGGTTGATCAACCATCAAACTACTGAAACTATTGCAATGATCCCTACCATCTTCCATCTCGAGTCCGAACAAATTGATCCACGGTGCAAGTCAACTGCCATACTACACGTAACTTTGTCTCTTCCCACGTTAGCAGGCTTCTTATCATCAAACCATCATCGCACTCCACCATACCAATTGAATCTCCAACTTGATACCACATGTTAGGAGAAAACACACACACACACACACACATATTCGAGATTCAATTATACCAATACAGAGTACACTCATAACGATATATTTGACGTGAAAAACCCACGTCCCAACTTGTATTATTAATCAAAATAATTATCAATAATACATCAATACATAACATCTCAATGGTGTCCCAAATTGATACTTGAGCTAACCAATGCTCAAGCATCTCCCAACCGATACCTAAGACGCCTACATCTCTTAAGCATACATATCAAACAGAATATGACTATGTATATATAGCCATCACAAAATTTAGCGAACAAATCATATCTAAAACGATCACAATACAAATTGTCAATCCATACAATTATTATCTAATCCGATTATGGCAATTATTATCCATTCTCATTATGATAATAATAATCTATCATCAAATCCATATTACCTATTAGGTTTAATCCCAACGATCGCTGTATGAATGGATGGTAGGGAGAGGGGAGAAGCATTCAACTTATATGACATGTAAAACAACCGCGCCTTCGAGAAACGTGAGGACCGAAGCGTAAGAGTTAGATATGCGGCTTATAATCACGTGTTAAGTGAGTATCATGTGTCATTACCTCCGACTACAGGTATTTAAGTAAATGTATTATAAAATTGAGTTATTTGGTCGTTCATCCATTTATAGGAGAACACTTTTATTACAAACTGATCAAATTAACCTTATCGTATAGTGAAATAATTTAAGATTAAAATTATATATGTAGGTCATTTAATTATAATTTCAATAAGACGTGTGTAACAATAAATTGAGGGCACGTACAAAAGTTTTTTTTTTGTCTTTGCAATTTGCAAGGCTAATTGGTATTGACCAAGTACCAAAACTCATAGACAATCAGTGAAAATCCTAATTAATGAATTATTTCATTCCTAAAAAAAAGGAATATAATAAAAACAAAACAAGAGGAGAAGTTATTTTGAATAATCACAACTCTTGGGCCGATGAAACAAAAAACAAGCAACCAAAAAATGGGCCGAAACCGTACATTGTAGGCCAACATAACCCAACCCCATCAAAACCAACACAAAACCCTAAACTCAGCCCCTCCATCTCTCACACCATCCATCCTCAACAGTCAGCCGCTTCAATTTCACTCGGGTACTCTTTCACTCTCCTCCCATCACAAAAATAATCTCCACAAACATTTATTTATTTTCAATTCTCAATTACTAATCAAACATATTTAACAGCCAAAATGAGTAAAGCAAGCGCAACCAAGGGCGGCAAAAAGAAGGGAGCTAGCTTCGTGATTGACTGTGGAAAGCCAGTGGAAGATAAGATTATGGACATCGCTTCTCTCGAGAAGTTTCTTCAAGAGCGTATTAAAGTCGGTGGTAAAGCCGGAGCTCTCGGCGATTCGGTTACTGTTGTTCGTGAGAAGAGTAAGATCACTGTTACTTCTGACAGTAACTTCTCCAAAAGGTGATCATTACTATTACTATTACTATTTACATCCCCCCCCTCACCCCATGTCGTCGTATTTTTTGATATGTGCGGTCTCGAAAATGTTATTATTAGTATTACATTCTCACCGTCTTATCATATGTTTTCGATAATAAGCTGTTTGGGAATTTGGATTCAGGATATTCAAATATTAGTATAAACATGAGAATTTGAAATGACAACTCAAATCCTGAAATGCAAGTTTCCAAACGCCCTCTAATGTAATTTGAAATTAGATTATGCGGTCTTAATGTATAGAGGTTTAAGTGTTTGTTGTGATGAAATGTAGGATTAGAGGGTTTGTTATTTGGAGTAGTTTGCTAGATTTTTATTCGTAAACAAATAAATGAAGGAATGGGATTCTTTGGCAACGAGGTTGTTAAGTTTTTAGGTTTGACTATATTTTGTAATATTGAGGTGTTTGGATGTTTAGGGAAAATTGCTGGTTTGTTGTGAATTTATAATTGAGTGATTTGTTTTGTGGATTTTAGTTCTATGAATGTTTTTTAAGCCCTGGTGTATGTTATTGGATGGTTTATATTTGCGGTTTTAGTAGTATTCGCTTGCTGTTATTTTAACTTTGAAATTGTTGTTGTTTTTCGATTGTTTTTGCTTTTATAGCCCTGTGCTCTTTCTGTTAGCAGAACTTTGCTAGTATATGAAGAATTGTCGCAGAAGATATATTCGTCTGTAGCGGCTTTCCATCAAGTTATCACTTGTATATACATTTAGCAATACAAGTGTTCCTATTGTAATTATGTAAAGGATTTAGAAACTGCCGAAAGTTTAGGTTTTTGGATGTAGGTGATATCATTTGTTGGATGGCTTTTTGTTTATAGAATTTTGATCAAAGTTTTTACAAACTGAAAGAAGCTTGAAGCTCTACTATATTTTCTTGTGTTGAAACTGTAATTTGATAGTTTTGTCTCCTGTACTATATACTATATAGCCAGTCTGGAATTCCGTGTTATCAAAGTGTGTTAAGTGGTTTAACGGATTACTTCTTGTTGCTTGTTGCTTGTTGCTATGCAATCTAATGCTAGCATGTTCACTTTATTAGCTGAAATTCTGACTGCTACTTTGGTTACGAGTCTGGAAGATACCATATACAAGTGATGTATTTAACCTTCTCCACTTGTGCTCCTTAGGTATCTAAAATACTTGACAAAGAAGTACTTGAAGAAGAACAATGTGAGGGATTGGTTGCGTGTAATCGCTTCCAACAAAGACCGAAATGTTTATGAGCTGCGGTACTTCAACATTGCTGACAACGAGGGAGAGGAAGAGGACTAAACAATCTACTGAAGTTTTGTTGTCTCTATAAAAACATCGTGTCTCCTTATTGGATTCTTGTTTAAATTATCAGTAACCCAAGTCTCTTTAGAGGTGTGCTTGGATATCTTGGAATTTTTGTTTGCTAATGAGATATTTAATTATGCTGTTACATGTGATGAATACCTACAAGTACTAATCTTGCTTGATTTTTATCACAAGAATAAGTATTGTTCCTCCTCTCCGTTCAGATAATTAAAATCAGGGTATTTTACAGCTATGAATAATATCTTGGCTGTCTAATATTCTTGCTTGTGTGTTTATTTGTTTTTAAGAATCTTGCCTAGAGGCGTAACTGGAGTGTAGATGCTAAAATATTACCCTGAAATGCTTGAGCAATGTGTACTTGTGATATGTACTTTCAGTGATATGTACTTTCAGTGTGAAGTGCAGAAAGTATTATGTTAGCTCCGGATATTCAAACTTGGACTAAAAGTAATATACATTTTTTGAATGGTAAACAATTCATTAATAAAAATGAATATAAGACAATGTATAGAAATAAAATTAAACAATAAAGTGATCAACTAGATCAAACCAGAAATTAATCATTTTTTCATATTTTCAATTGTGTCAAATTGTTCGCTCGTATTCTTGTAATATGCCAAGAGCGGGCAATTTAGTCGTGTCGTGTAATTTCGTGTTTCGTTTACGTAAACATGAAACCCATATCTGAACTGAAATGATATCGTGTACCAATATGTGAAACCCATATCCGATTCGAATTGTGTCGTGTACTTTCCTCCTATTTTTCGTGTATATTAAATAAAAAATTAATAATATATATATACATATAATATATTAAAAAATCTATTTTAATGTATAATTTAATGAAATATTGAGAGTGTGTATATAAATATATATATTTTTACATAGTATTCTATAAAAACTTGTAAATATTTATAATAAATTTATATTATATACATAAATATATGCATGTATTATATATATTAATTTATAAATATATTTATCTTGTGTAATTTCGTGTACTTTCGTGTACATAAATTGAAACCCATATCCGACACTAAATCTATCGTGTAATTTCGTGTTCGTGTACATTCGTGTTTCGTGTACCAAAAATTAAAACTCTGTTAGGAATATATGTATTAGTTTGATGATAAGTTAAACAAAACACTTAAGTAGAAATCTAGTGTTTGTAGTCTCAACGGATAAGACCACTTTGGCTATCCGTTGATGGAGTAGCTTTACTTAGAAATAAGTTTAGTATTGTAGCACATTTCAGTCTCTGTATTTAAGTTATAATTCTTAGAAGTTGTGGGAAATTATAAGTCATGTTGACTACCAGTGAATATGCAAATAGGAGTGCTAATTGTAAATATTTCATACCTTGTAATTTTGTATAAATGAAGTAGTATCAACTGATAGATTAAAGGCCTTCAATGGATGAGAAACAAAGCTTCAACGGATGTCTCTAAAGCATCAACGGATAACATCCATCAACGGATGAGTGCATCAACGGATAAAGTTTCAACTGTTAAAGCATCAACGGATGTCGCTAAAACATCAACGAATAAAGCCATCAACGGATGAAAGCTTCAATGGATGCTCAGTTCCATAGCAGTTGATAGTGACAATTCATAAGATGACAGAGACACATGGATTGACAGAGACAATTGGAATGTGGTAGCCTCTTGGAGGAATCAAGAAAAAGCAGCATTTACATTCTGGTGCAAACAAGGAAGTATTCAAAGATTCACAGATTATCTTAGATTGCATTGGATAGAGAAATGAAGAAGAAACATGTGAAGAACTATTTTATGATTGTATTTTATCTTTGTTTTCACTTGTAAACTTGGTGATATATAAACTAAGTTGCAGCTAGTAATTAGAAGTGAATTTTTCAGAGCTGTTTAGAAAAACATAGAGAGAAAATCATCTAGTTTGTACTAGGAAGCAGCTGTGAACAATTCTTTGTATCACAGATATAACACCCTCCAAATCCGGGGTATAGATTTGGGGCATTATTACCAACAATTACCAACTATACCGGCACAAGCGGAATATTAATATAATAATTACCCCGAACTATCACTACTCAGGATCTTTTAAGGGTTGAGGTTGGAAACAAGAATCATGCACTACACTTTATTACAAACCCAACTAAATAAAAACCTGTCTCAAGAACTCTCTTTATTACAAAACTTTATTCTATCTACAGTTTCACTACGCGATCTTTTATTCAACTACACAAAACTCTTATTCAACCCAACATCACTACTTATCCTGCTACACCTGATCTGGCAATTCAAAGCTCTCTTCGGGAATAGGAAGGAACACTCTTGGTATAAGAGGGTCCCGCTGCTTGACTCGCTTCTTGACTATGCGGGTCCTGATGGGTTTCATTCTTTACCTTAACTGTAAAACAATAGGAGTGACAATAAAAGAAATGAGCCAAAATTGCTCAACAAGCCTGCAACAATTTATATATATATATTATAAAGAGAGAGAAATAAAGAGAAATAAATAAACCAATAAGCTGCTGGTTTGAACAACCATCAGTATCTGTATATGATAATAATTTGCTAATGATGGCGAGTGCCAAATGAACAAGACTGGAAACAAGAACCAACATATGCACTATAATCTGCTGATCAGTCAGAATATAGTGCGGATCTATACCCAACTGCATAGACCCAACCAACATAAGGAGTACTCAGGCAACTATGGCCTATTAATTAATGGTCTGGGAAAAACCCAGCCTTTATAGTAACCATCCAGTCCAAGGCTGAGCATCCGGAACAATCGGTATGCTATTGATATATCCCAACACCAGGATATACCAGAATATATATAGGGTAAAGGAATTGAAATATGAACAGGGAATTCAATAAATTGGGTAAATCAAGAATTGAAATGAAATGGAACAAGTGATATAAATGGGTAACAGTGTATATGAACAATAATTATCAAAGAGAATTGATACGATAGAAAGGAAATATAAATCACTATTCTGAATTTAGAATAGGGGAAAAACTTGCCTTGCGCGTACTTAACCTGGTTTAACTTACTGCCTTCTGACCCTAGCTTGCTCTGCCTTGCTAACACTGAACAAATCATGGAAAGATAGGTGTTTAGATAATTTACTATATACGTGTATCTTGAATTGATATCACGCAACCTTATCAGTCTACCCATGCGTTTCTATCTGACTCGCATATATATATATATTTACACAACACATTTATGCACATAATCACATATAACACGTAACACATAAAGCACATAATTAATTTCTAGATTTATAATTATTTTTAGAATCAATTCTAGGCTTATACCTGCATTACTAGTCTTATCTGATTTTATTATAATTTTTCGGGATTTATTCGGCTCAATTATATCCCTACTAGGACCTACGAACTATCAATTATCACCAAACCACTCTTTTTCAGAAGAAATTATAACTTACAACCATTTTTATTGGATTCGTCTCATTTTTCTGAGTCTAGGGGTCTTCGTTTCACTTAAATCGGACTAACGGTTGAATTGTTATGAATTAAACACTGATAATTCAATTTATTATTCAATATAGATAATTATTACAACCTTTTAAATCCTAAAATAATTTTTAAATAATTATTTAAGAAAAATCAAAGTCAAAAATAATTTTTTTATAATTTTTGGAGTTAAAATGAAGAAGTTACGGTTTATTGAAAATTATGTGATTAATTATCGAAATAATTAATCACCTTTTTAAATATTGAATAAATAAATAACTAATAAATAATTAATAATTGCCTATTGAATAATCTAAAATAATAAATCTCTAATTATCAGGATTAATCACAATTTATTATAATATTTATAACGTATCGATATTTATTCGATTAGATCGATTATTTACAAATAATCGATCGATTTTATTAACAGATACGCTATTTATCGAATATCTACTATGTGTTCGAATTATAATCTAACTCAACGATTACTCACTCGTATAAATACGAGCTACTCGCCATTCTCATATAATTATCGAACTATTACATTATTACTGAAACTTATACGATTCGTTAATCAATTAATTATCGGTATTTAATTATACGATACAAATAATCACTACAATATTATTCGAATAACTATCGCTCGAATAATAATTCCCATTATCGAATCATTACTCGTAATAATAACTAATTATCGAATTATTAATCATATTATTTAATTATTTTTAATCCTTATTTATTAATTAATTACCTAATTGTTAATTAATTACCTAATTATTAATTAATTAGATAACTAATAAATAATTAGATAAATAATTAAATAATTAATTAAATAATTAAATTCGAATTTATAAATTAATAAAATAATTTAGAAATTAATAATACTATTTTTCAGAATATAAAACTAATTTTTAATTAATTATTAGAATTAATAAAATGATTTTCTGATTTATAAAATATAAATTAAATAATAGAAAATCCAGAAACAAAAATCTGGAAATGGTTTCAGGGTTGAGGGGATCAAACCCGGGTCGTTTCCGGGTTGCAAACCGGGTCGACCTCGGGTTATCGGGTCATGAAGAACAGCCGTCACCGTCCCAGAATCCGGCGACGGCGACGGGTTCCGGCGAGGCGAAAAACGAGCCTCCTGATCATCGTCTCTCCTCCTTTTTGACTCCGTTCGATTCCCTAGAGTTTCAGCCGTCGACCCACAGCGTCACCACCATCAGATAATCCCCCCTCCGCCATCTCCGACCACAAGTCGAAGTTCTCCGATGAACTTCATCGGAAAACCGAGTTCCTCCAAACGTTAACCAAATTTGACGAAACTGGTATCAATCGACTCCAAAATCAACGATCTAAACGACTCTAACAACCAAAACATCAAACAACACACAGAAAATCAAACCCGAATTCGCGATTAAAACCCGAAAATAACAACTTTCAATTCGATCAATCAAACGTTAAAAAGAATCACATAATTGAAAACTACAGATCATAAGCTTCAAAACGAATACTCACACGCTCGATTTGGACTCCGGAATCACGATCAAAATCGCCTTTGATCCTCCTGCTCTGTTCTTCACAAATCCTAACCCTAATTCCCTTTCTTTTTCTTTTTCTTTTTTTTTTCTGATTTTTAATTGTAATTAACTGATTTAATTAATAATAATTCAGATATTTATATTTATGAAAATAATACCCCTAAGTAAAATTAAGGGTCTAATTACACTCCTAATAAAAATATTTGGCCCCAATTTTTATAATTTTTGGATATTAATAATGAATTTTTAAATATCCAATAAATACAAAATAAATACTAAAAATTCCCAAAAATTATGAAAAATACAAAAATACAAAGAAAAATGATATATGATAATTTCATAATCATATAAAAATAAGAATGTGATTTTTGTGGGGTTTTTGGTACCCGAAGGGGTCCGGAAAAGTCGTTTTTCGCGAAAAAGGTCAATTTGTAAAACGTCTAGGGGTTCGGAATAGCGATACGGTATAGGGCATTTTTGGCAAAATAGGGCCAATGATTTTGTTTGAAATACGGGCTTTTAAAACATAGTTTTGAGCTGTACAGGTTTTGATATAATATATATAACTGACGATAGAACGCTCAATAAATATCCAAAACACGTTTGGATCAAAACAACCAACACATAACACATAGCAGTTAGGGTTCAACGACTTAACACATTTAATCACATAATAATACACATAATTTATTATTATTATAATATAATACAAGCGTAATTCCTCGGTCGTTACATTCTCTCCCCCTTAACAAGATTCTGTCCTCAGAATCTAATTATGCAAATAACTGAGGATAATTTTCTAGCATTTCACTTTCAAGCTCCCAGGTTGATTCTTCAACCACTGGGTTTCTCCATAAAACTCTCACTAATGACACAGACTTATTTCTTAATACCCTCTCTTGCCTATCTAGAATTCTTATTGGCTGTTCTACATATGACAAATCTGCCTGAAGCTCTACTGGTTCATACTCTATTACATGCCTTGTATCAGGATTATACCTCTTAAGCATAGATACATAAAATACGTTGTGAATGTGCTGCATATGGGGTGGTAGAGCTAATTCGTACGCAACCTTCCCAATTTTCTTCAAAATCTCAAATGGTCCAACGTATCGTGGCTTCAATTTCCCTTTATTGCCAAATCTGGTCAATCCTTTCCATGGCGATATTTTGAGCAATACGTGTTCTCCTTCCTGATAGTCCATATCCTTCCTGGCTTGGTTTGCATATCTGCTTTGTCTGTTTTGTGCTGCCTCGATTCGTTTTCGAATAAGATTAATCTTTTCTTTTGTCTGCTGAATTAATTCTGGACCCAAAATCTTGCGTTCTCCGACTTCATCCCAGTGCACGGGTGATCTACATTTCCTCCCATATAATGCTTCATACGGTGGCATTCCAATACTGGCGTGATAGCTATTATTATAAGAAAATTCCACTAGGGGTAAATGTTCATCCCAACTGCCTTCAAAATCGATCGCACAAACTCGTAGCATGTCTTTAATCGTTTGAATTGTCCTTTCACTTTGGCCGTCAGTTTGCGGATGATAAGCTGTACTCATATTCAACTTCGTTCCTAGACATTCTTGAAATTGCCTCCAAAATCTTGAATTGAAACGAGGATCTCGGTCCGATACAATTGATACTGGTACTCCATGACGCATCACAATTTCTTTGAGATATATGTGCACTAATTTGTCGAGCGAAAATCTTTCATTAATTGGTAGAAAATGTGCTGACTTCGTAAGTCTGTCAATGATTACCCATATCGCATCATGATTTGCCCTAGTCCTCGGTAGTCCTACCACAAAATCCATCGCTAGATGTTCCCATTTCCATTCTGGAATGTCTAATGGTTGCAATAACCCACTCGGACGTTGGTGTTCTGCTTTAACTCGCTGGCATGTGTAGCATTTACTCACCCATTCTGCTATCTCCTTCTTCATATTCGGCCACCAAAAGTTTTTCTTCAAATCGTGATACATTTTCGTGCTTCCTGGATGAATGGAATACTTCGAATTGTGCGCATCTCGCATAACTTCTTCTTTTAATTCTGCCACATTAGGGATCCAGATTCTTGACACAAAACGTAAGATTCCTTCATTATCTTTCTGAGTTGTAATCTCTTCTCCTGTTAAGTTGTTGTCTTGACTCATCACTTCTTCTTGACAACGGCGAATCTTTTCCAGCAATTCTGGTTGGAAAGTCATAGCGTAGATAGTTTCTGCAGATTTATCGGAAATACGAATTTCGATTTCCAATTTGTCGAATTCCTTGGCCAATTCTTCGCATGAAGTTAACCGATTCAATCTTTCTTTTCTGCTTAGCGCATCTGCTACAACATTTGCTTTTCCTGGATGATAACTGATTGTAACATCGTAATCTTTAATCAATTCCAGCCATCGACGTTGTCGCATGTTTAGTTCCTT
Organism: Apium graveolens; assembly: GCF_009905375.1. Taxonomy (NCBI): domain Eukaryota; kingdom Viridiplantae; phylum Streptophyta; class Magnoliopsida; order Apiales; family Apiaceae; genus Apium; species Apium graveolens. Next base: position 126,121,657 of record NC_133657.1, on the reverse strand, counting down.
TTGCGTGAAGATATACTTCAGACTTTTATGATCCGTGTAGATTTCACATTTTTCACCGTACAGATAATGTCTCCAAAGCTTCAATGCAAAAACAATTGCTGCTAATTCCAGATCATGCGTAGGATATTTCTGCTCATGAGGTTTAAGTTGTCTTGACGCATATGCAATGACGTTACCATGTTGCATCAACACACATCCTAAACCACGATATGAAGCGTCACTGTAGATAACAAAATTTCCTTGCTCGTCTGGCAATACTAACACTGGTGCCGTCACCAACCGATTCTTCAACTCTTGAAAACTTTCTCCACACTTACTATTCCATTCGAACTTTTCACTTTGTCGAGTTAACTTGGTCAGCGGTGTAGCTATCTTCGCAAAATCTTTGACAAATCTTCGATAATATCCTGCCAAACCTAAGAAACTTCGAACCTCTGTCGGCGTCTTTGGTCTTTCCCAATTCAACACAGCTTCAATCTTTGCTGGATCAACTTGAATGCCTTCTCTGCTGATGATGTGCCCTAGAAACTGCACTTCTTTCAACCAAAATTCGCACTTGGAAAATTTTGCATAAAGCTGCTCCTTCCGTAATATTTCCAATGTCGTTATTAAATGCTCTGCATGCTCTTCTTCCGTCTTTGAATAGATCAAAATGTCATCAATAAATATAATGATAAACTTATCCAAATACTTCTTGAATATTCGATTCATCAAATCCATAAACGCTGCAGGTGCATTCGTCAATCCAAAAGCCATTACAAGAAATTCATAGTGTCCGTACCTTGTTCTAAACGCTGTCTTTGGAATATCTTCGGCCTTGATCTTTAACTGATGATAGCCTGATCGTAGGTCGATTTTCGAAAACCATGCTGCTCCTTTTAGTTGATCAAATAAATCATCAATGCGAGGTAAAGGATATTTATTCTTGATAGTTAACTTGTTCAGCTCACGATAATCAATACACAGTCGCATACTACCATCCTTCTTTTTCACGAACAATACTGGCGCACCCCATGGGGATACACTTGGCCTTATAATTCCTTTGTCAAGAAGTTCTTGCAACTGCTTTGCTAATTCCCTCATTTCAACAGGTGCCATTCGATATGGAGTTTTTGAAATTGGTTCAGTTCCTGGCGTCAAGTCAATAGTAAACTCGATTTCTCGATCTGGTGGAAGTCCTGGTAATTCGTTCGGAAAAACATCAAGAAATTCACAAACTACAGGAATATCTTCAATCTTCAAATCTCCCTTATCAACATCCCGTACATAGGCTAAATAAGCTTGACATCCTTGACGTAGCAATCTCCTCGTCTGCATTATTGATAGGAATTTCTGCTTTTGCTTCTCACCTTTAAATATTACCGTTTCATTTTCTTCAGTTTGTAATTTCACTCTCTTATTCGCACAGTCAATTTGAGCATGATTACTAGACAGCCAATCCATTCCTAAAATAATATCAAACTCCCCTAACCTAAAAGGTATCAAATCAACTGAAAAATGACATCTCCCTATCTCAATATCACAGCTCGGACATACTCGATCTACTGCAACCTGATCATTATTCGCTAATTTTATAACTAACACTTCATCCAACCACTGAATCTCACAATCTATCTTAGAGATAAAGGCTTCAGAAATAAAAGATCTAGTAGCTCCTGAATCAATCAATACTAAAGCATTTACGGAATTTACAGGAAGTGTACCTGCAACCACATTCAGACTCTGTACCGCTTCCTTCATTGACATGTTGAAAGTCCTTGCTCTGGGCTGATTTTGCTGTGGTAGTGGAGGTGGAGGTAATGCTAAAACTCTTGGAATACTGGCAGCCATTGCAATTCCTCTGCAGTCTTTGGCGATATGTCCTTTTCTCCCACATTGAAAACAAGTAACTTCTGCTTTTCCCATTGGACATTCTCCAGAATAGTGTCCCCTTTGCTTGCACTTGAAACACGTAACATTTAGCTTGTTGCAAACTCCTGTATGCTTTCTACCACACGTTCTGCAATCAGGTATAGGCAGTCGAATAAGCCTTTGCTGAATTGGGGCTGGAAGTCGATTTCCCATCCTCTGATTGTTCTGCTCTGGCCTTTTGAAATTTACTTTTCCCCGAGCTTGAAATCCCGGCCTTTTGTTGAAACGATTCTGAAAATTCCCTGGTCCCTTCTCTTTCTGAGCTGCTTCGCTTTCTCCTTCAATAATCATAGCCTTCTGAACAACAGCCATATAGGTTGTCAATTCAAACACAGCTACCCTGCTACGAATCCATGGTTTTAGTCCTTGCTGAAATCTCTTGGCCCGCTTCTCGTCCGTATCCACCTGCTCTGGAACAAACCTTGCCAATTCAGTAAACTTAGTCTCATAATCCGCAACCGATAAGTTATCTTGTTTCAGCTCCAGGAACTTGATCTCCATCTGGTTCTTCATAAAACGAGGAAAATATTTCTCCAAGAAAAGATCAGTGAATCTGTTCCAAGTCACCACACCTTCCAAAGCTTTCTTTGATTCCCACCAGTAATTAGCTTCGCCTTTTAGAAAATAGCTAGCGAAATCTGTCTTCTGCTCTTCCTCAACCTTTACCAACGAAAAAGCCTTTTCCATCTCTTTCAGCCAAGCTCTCGCTTTTGTAGGATCTGTGGAACCCATAAATTCCGGTGGCTTCACCGACTGAAATTGCTTGAAAGTAGTCGTAGGTGCTGCTGGTGGTATTTGATGTCCTGGATGAGCGGCTTGCTGTAACATCTGTTGCTGGAACTGCTGTTGCTGCTGCTGCATTTGTTGTTGCATCATCAACATCTGCTGTTGCATGAGATTAAACATCTGATCCATCTGTTTATTATTGTTTTGGCCCTCGGTGTTTCCATTCGATGAGTCGGGCTGCGCTTTTCGCTTAGGTGCCATTTTTCTGATAAATAAATAATGGACCTTATTTAATAACAGTATATTAAACATATATTAAAACAGTCGATTTGAGAAAATAAAATAACTTATTAAATAACTGAATAGATAAAACAGTATGATAGTTTTAAAAAAAAATTTTTTTTTTTTTTTTTTTTTTTACAACATGATCGTGAATAAAACTACATTTGTAAATATGCAATGGTACTGAAATAAATGTAAATGCTTAAATGACTGGAAATAAAATAAAGAAAACGTGTAAAAGATTATCTCATATATATATATATAGGTAGAACACCAGCTACAGGTGTCAGTGCTTGATACAAAAACCTAGGATATAACAGTCGTACTGCTACTACTATCAGTCAGAGTCAGTAGCTACACTCATACAAACTAGTATACAATACTATGCTGCCTCTATCTACAAAATATACATAATACAACACTCATCGATCTGCTGGTCTCAAAATCCTGGTGGTACGTGGCTCAACTCCTCCTGCACTGCCTCTAGCACTGCCTCGGTAAGTCCCAATGCTCTGCGATATGCTGTCTCCGTACTAAGATCCTGCTGTCTCAAATCAGTAAGCTGCTGCGAACTAACCCGGTGAATATGATGTAGTCTCTCTCTCAGTATATAATCCGGTCGTAATGCTCTGACAGGACCATCCGTCTGTGTCTCATACAATCCAAGGATCTCTCTACACTGGTTCTGCCATCTAATCCTCTCCTCCCTCTCTACCTGAAAGCGCTGGTAAGTCACGGTATGATGCTCATGAAGATCAGTGCTGGAACCTCGAGAAGGTAATGGTCCATCTACCACGATCTCATCCATAAACTCTGGCTGAGGAAACTGATACACTCCTGGAACAGGTGCATAAATGGCTAATGGGGCAGGAAATAAGACAGGCTGCTCCATAGGCGCATACACAGGCGGCTCTGCCTCTGGCTCCATCGGTGGCATCTCTGGAATCTCAACTGGTGGCATAGGAATCTGAGGCTCTAAATCCTCCCACTGCGGAAGATCAACCATATCAGGAATATCGAACATCGGAAACTCTAATGGTGGAATATCTGGTATCTCTGGCTCAAAATATGGAAAATAATCTGCAAAACCTGGTACCTCCGGGGGAAGTGGTATCTCTGGTGCTGGCTCAAGTGGCAATGGAGGTAATATCTGTTCTGACACTGGGGCTACTACCTGTGCATCCACTGGATCTGTCTCGGTCCTCTCCGTAGATGATGATAAAGAAGCCATCTAATATACATAAAAATAATAACACAAAACCATCAAATCACAATCCTATAACTCATAACTTCTAATCACATAAACAAACAATCCTAACACTCTTACCCTCATCCTATCTTATTTTCCTATCTTATCTTAACCCTAACATTCTTGTTTTCCAAGGTCAATCCTAAGCTCTGATACCAACTATAACACCCTCCAAATCCGGGGTATAGATTTGGGGCATTATTACCAACAATTACCAACTATACCGGCACAAGCGGAATATTAATATAATAATTACCCCGAACTATCACTACTCAGGATCTTTTAAGGGTTGAGGTTGGAAACAAGAATCATGCACTACACTTTATTACAAACCCAACTAAATAAAAACCTGTCTCAAGAACTCTCTTTATTACAAAACTTTATTCTATCTACAGTTTCACTACGCGATCTTTTATTCAACTACACAAAACTCTTATTCAACCCAACATCACTACTTATCCTGCTACACCTGATCTGGCAATTCAAAGCTCTCTTCGGGAATAGGAAGGAACACTCTTGGTATAAGAGGGTCCCGCTGCTTGACTCGCTTCTTGACTATGCGGGTCCTGATGGGTTTCATTCTTTACCTTAACTGTAAAACAATAGGAGTGACAATAAAAGAAATGAGCCAAAATTGCTCAACAAGCCTGCAACAATTTATATATATATATTATAAAGAGAGAGAAATAAAGAGAAATAAATAAACCAATAAGCTGCTGGTTTGAACAACCATCAGTATCTGTATATGATAATAATTTGCCAATGATGGCGAGTGCCAAATGAACAAGACTGGAAACAAGAACCAACATATGCACTATAATCTGCTGATCAGTCAGAATATAGTGCGGATCTATACCCAACTGCATAGACCCAACCAACATAAGGAGTACTCAGGCAACTATGGCCTATTAATTAATGGTCTGGGAAAAACCCAGCCTTTATAGTAACCATCCAGTCCAAGGCTGAGCATCCGGAACAATCGGTATGCTATTGATATATCCCAACACCAGGATATACCAGAATATATATAGGGTAAAGGAATTGAAATATGAACAGGGAATTCAATAAATTGGGTAAATCAAGAATTGAAATGAAATGGAACAAGTGATATAAATGGGTAACAGTGTATATGAACAATAATTATCAAAGAGAATTGATACGATAGAAAGGAAATATAAATCACTATTCTGAATTTAGAATAGGGGAAAAACTTGCCTTGCGCGTACTTAACCTGGTTTAACTTACTGCCTTCTGACCCTAGCTTGCTCTGCCTTGCTAACACTGAACAAATCATGGAAAGATAGGTGTTTAGATAATTTACTATATACGTGTATCTTGAATTGATATCACGCAACCTTATCAGTCTACCCATGCGTTTCTATCTGACTCGCATATATATATATATATTTACACAACACATTTATGCACATAATCACATATAACACGTAACACATAAAGCACATAATTAATTTCTAGATTTATAATTATTTTTAGAATCAATTCTAGGCTTATACCTGCATTACTAGTCTTATCTGATTTTATTATAATTTTTCGGGATTTATTCGGCTCAATTATATCCCTACTAGGACCTACGAACTATCAATTATCACCAAACCACTCTTTTTCAGAAGAAATTATAACTTACAACCATTTTTATTGGATTCGTCTCATTTTTCTGAGTCTAGGGGTCTTCGTTTCACTTAAATCGGACTAACGGTTGAATTGTTATGAATTAAACACTGATAATTCAATTTATTATTCAATATAGATAATTATTACAACCTTTTAAATCCTAAAATAATTTTTAAATAATTATTTAAGAAAAATCAAAGTCAAAAATAATTTTTTTATAATTTTTGGAGTTAA